>NC_052154.1:142783122-142897003 GCF_902713615.1 Scyliorhinus canicula
AAAAAACCCACCTCTGACCTCTGTCCTATATCTATTACCCCTCAATTTAAGGCTATGTCCCCTCGTGCTAGCCACCTCCATCCGCGGGAGAAGGCTCTCACTGTCCACCCTATCTAACCCTCTGATCATTTTGTATGCCTCTATTAAGTCACCTCTTAACCTTCTTCTCTCTAACGAAAACAACCTCGAGTCCATCAGCCTTTCCTCATAAGATTTTCCCTCCATACCAGGCAACATCCTGGTAAATCTCCTCTGCACCCGTTCCAAAGCTTCCACGTCCTTCCTATAATGAGGCGACCAGAACTGTACGCAATACTCCAAATGCGGCCGTACTAGAGTTTTGTACAACTGCAACATGACCTCATGGCTCCGGAACTCAATCCCTCTACCAATAAAGGCCAACACACCATAGGCCTTCTTCACAACCCTATCAACCTGGGTGGCAACTTTCAGGGATCTATGTACATGGACACCGAGATCCCTCTGCTCATCCACACTACCAAGAATTTTACCATTAGCCAAATATTCCGCATTCCTGTTATTCTTTCCAAAGTGAATCACCTCACACTTCTCCACATTAAACTCCATTTGCCACCTCTCAGCCCAGCTCTGCAGCTTATCTATGTCCCTCTGTAACCTGCAACATCCTTCCGCACTGTCTACAACTCCACCGACTTTAGTGTCGTCTGCAAATTTACTCACCCATCCTTCTGCGCCCTCCTCTAGGTCATTTATAAAAATGACAAACAGCAACGGCCCCAGAACAGATCCTTGTGGTACGCCACTCGTAACTGAACTCCATTCTGAACATTTCCCATCAACTACCACTCTCTGTCTTCTTTCAACTAGCCAATTTCTGATCCACATCTCTAAATCACCCTCAATCCCCAGCCTCCGTATTTTCTGCAATAGCCGACCGTGGGGAACCTTATCAAACGCTTTACTGAAATCCATATACACCACATCAACTGCTCTACCCTCGTCTACCTGTTCAGTCACCTTCTCAAAGAACTCGATAAGGTTTGTGAGGCATGACCTACCTTTCACAAAACCATGCTGACTATCCCTAATCATATTATTCCTATCTAGATGATTATAAATCGTATCTTTTATAATCCTCTCCAAGACTTTGCCCACCACAGACGTTAGGCTCACCGGCCTATAGTTACCGGGGTTATCTCTACTCCCCTTCTTGAACAAAGGGACCACATTTGCTATCCTCCAGTCCTCTGGCACTATTCCTGTAGCCAATGATGACCTAAAAATCAAAGCCAAAGGCTCAGCAATCTCTTCCCTGGCTTCCCAGAGAATCCTAAGATAAATCCCATCAGGCCCCGGGGACTTATCTATTTTCACCTTGTCCAGAATTGCCAACACTTCTTCCCTACGCACCTCAATGCCATCTATTCTAATAGCCTGGGTCTCAGCATTCTCCTCCACAGTATTATCTTTTTCCTGAGTGAATACTGACGAAAAGTATTCATTTAGTATCTTGCTTATCTCCTCAGCCTCTACACACAACTTCCCTCCACAAAAGTTGTTCAAAACTGGATACAAGCCAGGCCTATCAACTAGAAAAAAGATTCAAAGCAATATGTGACCATCAACACACATAATGGGCTGTTCAAGTATAATTGGTTGGTTTTTGGTATATCGTCGTCCCGCGATCTTCCAAAAGGTGATGGATACTCTGTCACAAGGCATTCCTCATGTTGCAGTCTACTTAGGTACCTTTTTAATTTTGGGTAAGACTGAGGAGGAGCAGCTTCGCAACCTGGATCAAGTTTTACAAAGATTTACTGGGGCTGCGTCTGAAGCGGAGCAAGTGCATTTTTCAGGCACAGAATGTGGAGTATCTAGGCCACAGAATCACTGCACAAGGCCTGTGTAAGGGAAGTTTGAGCAATTTAAGAAAGCTCCAGAACCTAGGAATGTGGTTGAGCTCAGGTCATTTGTAGGTTTGATAAAACTATTATGGAAAGTTTTTTCCAGCCATGTCTACAGTGTTGACTCCACTGTTCCTACTTCTGCACAAAGAAACAAAAAAGTGGGCGTCAGTACAGAGAAGGCTTTCAAAGATGTGACGAGGCCACTGCAATCTCAAAATCTGAACAGTGCAGTTGAAGATCTGTAACATTGCGAAGGCGGAATCTTGTACGTCCAAATGTGAATACAGGTCCTAGTACTTACTCCTTGATTGAACCTCAGAATAGCAGCCTGTATGCCCCCAGTATGAATCGTAAAATATATTTCCCACATTGACCATTCTTCTGTCCTGTCAGTAAATGAATACAGCCTGTTTTTTATTAAGCTGTGAGAGGCTTTCTTCTGTTAGCCATACCCATTAGGAATTGATGCTGCCCAAACTCATTCCAACAGAGATGAAAAATTTAACTGGCATGCACTGAATTTGTGTATGTTCTCAAATGTGTTATTTCACTCTGTTATCCAGTTCCCAAAAAACTTGCGTTGTTTTGACAGATTTATATTGGGGTTTAATTTTATCTTTCCCTTTCGCTATCATTGAAGGAAAATGCCTTTTGGAGTGTATTTGTGCTGCTTTGTAAAGCTTGCAGTAGTAGAGTGTCAAATACACATTGCAGCTACAGAGCACAGGCCTATCTCAACTACATCCAATAGTGGTGGAAATGAACAATACCAGGTGGGGGAAAAACATTTGTTGGTGGAAATCACTGCAGGCCATAGAAAACTATTCAGAATACTTGATATTGTTTTGAAAATAAACTTCACATTTTCATTGTTTTTTAAAAAGAAATTGGCATTGCTGATGAGAGGGTCTGGAGCACTGATATTTAGCTGCTAACTCTGCCTGCTCCTTGAAGTTTGTTTTTCAAGTACTCGCTGCTGAGTATATTAGAACTGACTAGTTTAGGAATACAGGGTCAGAAATTGGGTCATTTAGACCTGGAATTCTGTTCTGCCATTCGTTGAGATGATGACTAATCTAATCTACACCTCCCTTTGTCCCATAACCCTGAATACCTTTAGAAATCTATCATTCTCAGATTTAAAATTAACACTTGATCTGGCATCAATTATAATTTGTGGAACAGTCTCTCAAACATCTACCACGCTTTGTATAAAAGCATTGTGTAGAAGGTCTAGGGGCTTTTCACAGTAACTTCATTGAAGCCTACTTGTGACAATAAGCGATTATTATTATTATTTATTTAGTATCTTAGCCATGCCTTGTGCTTCCATGCGTAGATCCTATTTTGGACTTCTTAAACATCCCCACATCTCTTGGTGGTTGAAACAATTTGGTTTACTGGCTTACCGTTTTTATGTTCCACACATGCTTTTGAAAGTAATTTTAAATATATGTAAGGCAGGGGCAGCACGGTGGCACAGTGGTTAGCATTGCTGCCTATGGCGCTGAGGACCTGGGTTCGAATCCCGGCCCTGGGTCACTGTCTGTGAGGAGTTTGCACATTCTCCCCGTGTCTGCGTGGGTTTCACCCCCACAACCCAAAAGATGTGCAGGATAGGTGGATTGGCCATTAAATTGCCCCTTAATTGGAAAAAATAATTGGGTACTCTAAATTTATTTTTTTTAAAAATATATGTAAGGCATTACAGCTCCTCTTCTGGCTTAAGGAAAGACCATATCATGGCCCTCATCCCTCCCAGCAACATTCTGTGTTTGATCAGAAAAGCAGCATGGATAGACTCCCCTCTCCAATTTGCCCACACTGTTCTAGCTCGACTCGAGAACCAAATCCATCAAGACCATGGCAGAGATTTACCCTGATCTTTACCCTCCATGCGAGCAATTTGTTGCAGAGTACTCTTCCCATGGCCATATAATTCAAAGTACATATACCTAAATACCTTATTATAGCATCACCGAGTGAAAGAAAATGAGAAAAAAATTGAATTTATTTAGTGTCTTTCATGGTTTTGGGACATCCCAAAGCAGTGCTTTTGAAGTATAGTCATTGCTGTGATTCAGGAAACGACACCAATTTTCACACAACAGTGAGATCATATGCTTTTGTCATGCTGGTTGAGGTATAAATATGGGTCAGCGAACCAGAGAACTTCCTCTGCTGTACTTTAAATAGTAACTTAAAATATTTTACATTCACGTGAGAGTGCAGACATGGCCTTGGTTTATCATCTCATTTAAAAGATAGCAACTTTGGCAGTGTAGAACTCCTTCAGTGTCAGCCGAGACTTTTGTGTTTGGGCTTCTGGAGTGGGACTTTGAACCCATAATCATTTACCATGGAAATGAGCATGCTACCAACTAAGCCAAGGCTGACACTATCGGTACAGTACTTAAAATAATACGGTTATGTTAACAATAGCAGTATTGCACATACATAACATGCTCACATGTTCTTTGCAGAACTTGGAAAAACAGCTCTGCAGAACTTGGGTACTATTACAGACTACTAAAAGTATTGATATCCTAACCATTGTTTATCTTGTGCATATATAATGACGTTCTTTTGTATGTTTCCTTCCTTCAGTTGTACAGTGTTTGTGCAGTTTGGTTTGTTCATGTGTCGTGTCGGATTGTTTGTTTTTGAATTGTTAAATTTCCACTTAGTGGTTTTCAGGTTAAGGTTGTTTGTTTAAACCATCGGGTCATAAGAGGAAATGTTGCATGAGTTGCTCCTTTCCCTTCCCTTGCCCAGGCTGCCTATTTTGTTGCTTAGTAGGTCAGGCAGTTTAAGACAGGGGATGCTATTTCTGATGGCTAGGCTTTCATTGCGGCAGTAGATCTTTGGGTCTTTATTGCAAGGAAGGAAGTCTTGCTACAACTGCACACGGCATTGATGAGACTTAGCCTGATAGAATGTTTGCTGCCATGGGGGAATCTAGAGCTAGATTTAAGATGGAGATGAAGAAGAATTTCATCTGGAATCCTCTTCCATCAAGAGCAGTGGGGGCTGGGTCATTGAATATATTCAAGGCTGAGTTGGACAAATCTTTGATCAACAAGAGAATCAAAGGTTATGAGGGATAGGCTGGAAAATGAAGTTCAGGCCACAATCCGATCAGTCATGATTTTATCGAATAGCAGAGTCAAATGGCTGCCTGCTCCTATTTCTTATGATCTTATTAGGTGAGCTCAGAGTATCAGTTTTTCTTGGTAATTGAACTTGTATTTTTTGCCTGGAGGTTCAGTGCTGAATCATTGGAGCACTCCAGCTCACCTTCATGCTTCTTGCAATTAAAGTGTATTTTTATCAGAATTGTGTACGGACTATCATTTTTGGAAAAGATCTGAGCTAATATTATGCTGACTCATCTGACAGCATTAGAATAGATCATGTATCACTTTCTTTACCCCGCCAATCCTTTTGTTTTCTCCTTTCCAGCAGGTGTTATATTGGGGTGAGGAATAGCTCCATGAGTGAACATAGGACTCTGATGCTATGTCCAAGTGACCATTCTTTATGTATGGAACCTGACTGTGCGAATTAAGTCATAAAGCCTGACTCTGTCGTCCTCTAGCAAGCTAGTGGGCATTCATATGGGCTCTTGCAACAGGGATGATTTGGATAGTAATCCGTGCCAGCAACCCTTGTTGATGACTTGCTAGTTCTTTAATAAAAACATGAACTGGCATATGTTTTTTAAAATAAATTTAGAGTACCCAATTATTTTTTTCCAATTAAGGGGCAATTTAGCGTGGCCAATCCTCCTACCCTGCGCATCTTTGGGTTGTGGGGGTGAGACCCACGCAAGCATAAGGAGAATGTGCAAATTCCACATGGATAGTGACCCGGGGCTGGGATCGAAACCGGGTCCTTAGTGCTGTGAGGCAGCAGTGCTAACCACTGCACCACCGTGCCGGCTGAGCTGGCATATAAGTGCAACAACTTTATTGTTGAGCAATATATTTCTGCTCCCAATGCAGCTCATTATTCCCTAGATACGGAGGTAGACACGACCTACTTTCTTGAATTCACCATTTCCTGGTTCCACAACAAGTTGATTTTTATTAAGTATTACTATGACTTGAGGAAGCTGAAATGCCAAATGCATATCTGCATGTTTATTGGCATCAATGTGAAAGTAAGTCGGGCTGCTCAGAGGTGTTATTTGTTTTTAATGTGAACGCACTGCTATAAATAACTTGAGGTTTCTTGACGCCTCCATTTATAGAACAAGTAGCTGAAGCACAGAAGAGAAATGATGCAGGTTCAATCAATCCACAGTCTGGTTTCAACACTGGCAGTACTAATTGACTTGCATTTGACTATTGCCCTGTTCAGGGAGGTGGAAGTTGATTCTCCTGATTGTTACTCAGGAACCCTGTAGAAAATAAATGTCCTCTGAAGAAAGAAAAACCCTCAGCTGTGATGCACCTGCAGTTTAATACCCAGCCATCAAACTCCACAGTTCGTCAAAGTAACTCACATGGACAAAGGACACTTGAATCAGGTACCAGAGGATGCCAGTCATCAGCTGGAACTCTAAGCCAGTGAGGAGTCAATGCTTTTTGGGAGAGGGGTAAGAATTGGCATGAAAGAAAGGGAGAAAATAAATATTCTTCAAAAGATTATCTTGCCTATCTAAATATAGCTTGTTTCGTCAGCCACCACTTACATATACTTATGGATGTGTATTCTAATTCCATATTCACTAGCAGGTTGAAGTACTGTGCATTGCTTTGCAAATAGAAATTAGCTGCCCAAAATCTTAGTGAAGCTTTGTGAATCATTCAGTCCCCATTTGAGGCAAAGCTAATTGGTCTGAATGATGAAGATACACAATATATGATTTCTCTTTGGTTGGTGGGCTGCTTATGTCTTAATGAATCAGGAGTTTAGCAAAGATATTGTAATCAAGGATACTAGCATGAATATTGAGAGTTTCATATGTGTTTAGATTTGTATGTTATGACCTGATAGCACCATAAATACCTTGAAATGTAGACTTTTACCCAATGGCAAATATGTCTAAACAAAGTGATGAATTGTATGATGCACTACCATTTCTAGGCTTCTTTGCCATATCAGTTGTGCAGTCTGGACAATTGTTAAATTCCACTTTGTTTGCAAAGTTAATTTAATTTTTGCTACAGTATAAGCCCTGTTCCATTGTGAAGCATTAAAATGCATAAATGTCTGCTTTATTAATATGGTGAATATATCCAAACATTAGGTTCACAATTTCATTAATGGTATTAATCTTAATCATGGCACTTGCCTGTAATATATCTTATACATTATTTTTCCTTCTGTGTATGGTATTATCTGAAAATACTAACTCTTGGAAAGTACATTTTGAATATTGTAATTTAATTGTTGAGTATCTTTCAGGATTGTGGTCTCATTAAGTTCGGTCTAAAACCAGCCTGTCTAGGAATTAACAAAATACTTAACAGTTCAATAATTCAACAATTGATGTGTGATGTATGCAAATCTGCTTATAATTAACATGTGAGCATAAATAAGTACTCTGATTAAACAATTTCCCTTTGTTATATCTCAACTTCATGACATTGTATGTAACTGTTCAATTCCTGATCCTAACTTAATTGGTTACAACTTTCATATATAGCAGTGTGATCATTCTATTTCTATAGAATGAAATGTGTGCATTCTACCAAAATATTTATCTGATTGGAGAACACAGTTTTAAAAACAAAAAGCTGAAATGAGTTGCAACGGACAAACCTAAAGGCAAGTTGAACTGAAGTATTTTGAGGACATGTCACTGATGGAGTTGGTGCCTTACATTGAGAGAAAATATTCACTTTCTGGCTGCTGCAGCTATAAGATTGTGCTGTTCTGCATCACAACTTTCTTCTGCACAAATCCCTAAAACAAACATAGCACCACCCATAATATAATTATATTTATTAATAGTGTTGGTCTATTCCTATATTTTCCTTTCAAAATTATATCTTTCAAATCAAATTTTTCTAAGTGCAAATTGCTCTTATGGTTTTGAACTTTGGAGATACAACTTGGTGGTGAAGATCTCACCTGGCTCCTGCCCCTTATTTGTTGCTGGCTGTCTCTGTGTTCATCCTACAGGCCTGCCAGATATTTTTATATAATGAGGGAATAATGAAAGCAACTTCAACAGATTTATACAATCTAATTAGAATTAATTTACTCAACGTTTCTTTATTCCTGGAAAGTTTTTTCAAATCTCAAACTGAACTTTTGCGAATAAAAATGCAGAACTGACGTCTTAGCACATGAAAACCATTCTGGCACAATTTGCTTGCCCATTGCAGTCCACCAGTTTGTTAACTTTATTAAATTTCAGACTGTTATGGAAATCAGCTGCAGTACCACGTTCCCATTTTCTTTTGAGATAGGCATCATTGAATACAAATACCTCATGATTTAAATTTTAATTAGCACTCTGACACATACTTGTACAGAATCCATTTTGCTTTTACATAGAATTTACAGTGCAGAAGGAGGCCATTCGGCCCATCGAGTCTGCACCGTCTCTTGGAAAGAGCACCCTACCCAAGGTCAACACCTCCACCCTATCCCCATAACCCAGTAACCCCACCTAACACTAAGGGCAATTGTGGACACTAAGGGAAATTTATCATGGCCATCCACCTAACCTGCACATCTTTGGACTGTGGGAGGAAATCGGAGCACCCGGAGGAAACCCACGCACACACGGGGAGAATGTGCAGACTCCGCACAGACAGTGACCCAAACCGGAATCGAACCTAGGACCCTGGAGCTGTGAAGCAATTATGCTATCCACAATGCTACCGTGCTGCCCTAAAAAAATAAACTAATAGTTTATAAAACAAAATAAACTTGCTATTGCTGATCTCTCCTAGTTGTTAGAACCTAATAGTTATAAATGTGATTATAAATTACCAAGTGGCACAAGGGAATCGGAGAACCTTAGAAACACAGGAGGCCACTTGGCCTTTCATACCTGTGCCAGCTCAGATGTCAGCTTCATACCCGTGTGAGTTGGTCCCTCGAGGAGCCTGAAAAATAAGCATTGTATTTTCCATCTACAAATGTGCATTTGACTGAAATGCCTTTGAAAGAAATGTGTCTGAATTCAGTGAACGGATGTGTACAACCTGTTTTTGAATTTCACATATTTAGGCCATAAGACATAGGAACAGAATTAGGCCATTCAGCCCATCAAGTCTGCTCTGCCATTCAATCATGGCTGATATGTTTCTCATCCCCATTCTCCTGCCTTCTCCCCATAACCCCTGGTCCCCTTATTAACCAATAACCTAGATATTTCTGTCTTGAAGACACTCGGTGACTTGGCCTCCACAGCCTTTTGCAGCAAACAGTTCCACAGATTCACCATCCAGCTGGTTTAAGCTGCCAGTGAGCAGCATGTTCAATGAAATGGTGACCTCAAATATGAGCTCTGCTCAGCAGCATATTCAATGAAATGGTGACCTCAAATATGGGCTCTGCTCAGCAGCATACTAAACAGTATTTTAATTTTGTGCAAGAGATTAGAGCAAGGCAGACATCAACATGATGGCCCATATGAGCCCTCACAATGCAGCCTAAGGAACCCAGACTGTGATATTTGTTGGGGTTTTTTCATCAGAGGCCATTTTTAATTAACTTGCTAACCAACTTACTGAAAAGTCAACTGTACTTTGAGGGAGTATAAGTAAGAATAGGAGTAGGGCATTTAGCCCTTCAAGGCGCTACACTTCAGTGAGATCATGGTTGCTCTGCAACCCGATTCCATATACTTATCTTTCACATACTCCTTGATACACATGGTTACTAGAGATCAGTCAGATTTGTGGAATAGCATTCCAAACTTCTACCACTTCAGGCCTTGAGCACAAAAATCTAGGATGACCCCCCATGTCATTGGAGATGCCGTTTTTTGGACAAGATGTTAAACCAAGACCCCATTGCGCAGAAGTATATCCTAATTTCACTCCTAAAAGGTCTGCTTCTAATTTAACATTTCCCCATAGTCCTACATTTCCCAATGAGTGGAAATACTTTTCCCTATCTGGCCTGACTGTTCCCATTAATATCTTGAAAACTTTGATCAAATTGCCCCTTAACCGTCTAAATTGCAGGGAATAGAAAAAAGGCATCACAATTTTTACAACCAATGAAGTACTTTTTTTTTTTAGTTTTTTTTTTAAATTTAGATTACCCAATTATTTTTTCCAATTAAGGGGCAATTTAGCGTGGCCAATCCACCTACTCTGCACATTTTTGGGTTGTGGGGGCGAAACCCACACAAACACGGGGAGAATGTGCAAACTCCACACGGACAGTGACCCAGAGCCGGGATCGAACCTGGGACCTCAGCGCCGTGAGGCGGTTGTGCTAACCACTAGGCCCCAATGAAGTACTTTTGAAGTGAAGTCACTGTTGTAATATAGGAAACACGCAGCAAAATTCCACAAGCAGCAATGATCTAATGATCAGACTTTCTGTGAATGCGTGATGTTTAATTGAGGGATAAATATTGACAGGACACTAGAGAGAACTCTGCTGCTGTTCTTCAAAATGATGCCTTGTAATCTTTTGCATCCACCCAAGCAAGCAGATGGGGTCTTGGTTTAACATCTTGTCCAAAAGACGGCACCTCCAATGGCATGGTGTGTCATCCTAGATTTTTGTGCTCAAGGCCTGAAGTGGGACTTGAACCCGGAATTTATGACTCACAGTGAAAGTGCTACCCACTGAGCTATGGCTGATGCTAAGTTGAGTAATTTCTTCTCTTAATTTGATCCTTGGAGCCCAGATACACTGGTAAAGCTGGACAGCATTCTCTCCAAGACCAGTATATCCTCCTTAGGGTTGTGGTACCCAAACTACGCTCAAAGTCCTGGTGTGATCTAACAAGGGCTTTGTATAGCTGAAGCATGGCTTCTATCCCTTGTATGCTCGTCCTCTAGATATAAAGGCCAACATTTAATTTACTTTTTGATTATTTTTTGTACTTGTTCATGATATTTTAATCTAGATCACAATCTCTGGACTCTTACTGTTTCTAGCTTTTCATAATTTTAGAAAGTAATGCGATTATCCTTTTTCGGCTCAAAGTTGCACAAATCTATTTGCCAGAGTTTGTCTATTCACTTAATCTGTCAGCATCTCTTGTAATTTTATTTTGCCATTTACAGTGCTTACTCTGTCACTTATCTTTGTGTCATCAGCAAACTTGGATATGTGGCTTTCTGTCCCATCTTCTAAGTGAATAAAGCCCCAATGCAGGATCTCTGTGAGACACCACTATCACATCCTGCCTAGTAGAGTCCCTGCCCATTATTACAACTCTCTGCCTTCTGACGCTCAGCCAACACTGTAGCCTGGTCTAAAATTTTCCTTCAGTATCCTGAGCTTCAAACAGTTTTTTATGAGGGACTTTATCAAGTCACCTCTGGAGGTCCATACAGATATATATAGGCATTCCCCTGACCACTTTAGTCACCTTTTCAAAAGGCAGCAGTGGTCAGTACAAGATGCACTGATTCAACTCACCGACGTCTACCATGTAGAAAGACATGGGTAACAGGTGCGTGGAACGCCACTATGTGCAAGTTCCTCTCCAAGCCCCACACAATCCTGACTTGGAACTATATCACTGTTCCTTCACTACTGCTGGGTCAAAATTCTGGAATTCCTTCCCTAAAAGTACATGCACCAGAGGGACCACCTTCTCCAGGGAAATTAGGGATGAGAACCAAATGCTGGCCTTGCCAGCAATGGTCAAATCCCATGAAAGCAAGGCAAAAAAAACTCTTATTATCAGCGCTATTGATTTAGGGCGCGATTCTCTGGCTGCTCAAGCGAGAGCACAGTATGGCCGGAGAATCACAGGAGGGCCCTACAGCTGGCCTCCCGACAGCCTCCACACCTCGTGGGAGGACATCGGAGTCGGAACTCCGCCCAAAAGGAGCGTAACCAACTGTCGCTCACGGAAATAGGGCTTAAACCTACTTGCGGCCTACCTGCCCACTGGCCTCCCTCGATTCTCCGGCCTCCCCAGGGAGGCTGCAGTCAAACGCAATCCGTGCTAACCCACACAAATGTGGATCAGGCGCAGTGGCACCCAGGGGTCTCCTGGGCCTTTGAAGACCCCCTGGATGGTTATAGGAAGTAGGTTATAGGTAGCTCCCTGGCCCTCCCCCTGGGACACATGCATCTTGGCACTGCCCAGCTGGCTCCTTGGCACTGCCAAGCCAGCAGGAGCACTGCCAGTCTGGAAGTGTAAGGGTGCCCACGCACCAGGGTGGCACTGCCAAGGGTCAGGGGCTGAGGGGAGCCATGCCCATGAAATGTGGATGATGGGGGATTTGAAGGGTGGGTTTGTGCAGGGCAAGTTAAGTAGGGGCCTCCGGGAAGTTGCGGAGGTGATGGGTGAGTGTCCTGGAACGGAGGGGGTGCTGTAAGGTGGCTTGGGGGGTGGGGGGGTGCCTGAAGAGGGGGAGTCCCCTAGGGACCCCATACCGGGGTGTCCTCACGTGGGGGGTGTGGGGTAATGCCCATGTGTGTGGGGGGTGACAGGCTCACTTGGAGATTGAGACATCCTTTCAAAATGGCGGCCCGATCTTGGAGTTCAGCTCCCCAGTGCTGAAAAACATTTTCAAAATTAATTTAGAGTACCCAATTAATTTTTTCCAATTAAGGGCCAATTTAGCATGGCCAATCCACCTAGCTTGCACATCTTTGGGTTGTGGGGGCGTAATCCACGCAGACACGGGGAGAACGTGCAAACTCCACACGGACAGTGACCCAGAGCCGGGATCAAACCTGGGACCTCGGCGTCGTGAGGCCGCAACGCTAACCCACTGCGCCACCGTGCTGCCCTGGAAAACATTCTTAAGTGTGAGCTAAACCGGTGAGAAACTCCCAGGGCCCAAAAAAATGGCTAAGTGTCATTGAATAGTGGTGGGTTATGTGCCGGCAGATCCAGTGGGAAGCTCCCTGAAAAACCCACCGCAAATGAACGTAGAAATTTTCCCTGAGAATCGTGTCCATATGCACAATGACTATTCAAGCAGCAATGTCAGAACCAGTATACGTAAGGAGAGTGAATGGAATTATTCGTGTGCAGCAATTCATCTGGTTTGAACATATTTAGTCCTTTAGTTTTTTTGGCATGTCAAAAAGAGAAACACACACACGTATCTTAATATAAAATTTAGGTTAGTTTGTAAGAGGCAAAAAATCTACTATTTTGATGTGTACACTCTTGGATTTAACATGTTCTACATTATCAACAATTACTTCTCGTAACCGCATTGGTCTTGTGTGCTGCCATTACCTTGGCAAACATATCTGCAGCAATTAACTAGTCTCTTTAAATTAAGTGTTAAATATTCTGTCTTGTGGGACAATGGGTTTAAGAAACAAGAATCTGTGCTTAGGTGAGTAAATGGACTATGAAAAACTACATAAACTGGTGCAACTAAATAAAATGTGCTTTAAGGCAGAATATTTAAAATTATGTGAGGGCAAAAGAAACAGTGGAATTATCCACTTAAATTGTTGATTTAGTGGTAGTACTCAACTATGAGTAGGTCTTTAGTTCAGGCCCCACTCTCAACACTATGGAACTTAATCCAGTTTGACAGTCCAGTGGCAGAGATTTTTTCTTTTGGGTGAGATGTTGACCTGCCTGTCCTGGCAGGATAATTCAGTGAAGAAAGGGAGAGTTTTTCCAGTTTCCTGGTTAATATTTATCCTTCAGTGAACACAACAAAAAATGTGATTATTTAGGCATTTATTTGTTTATTGGATTTTGTGCAAATTCCCTGCCATATTAGTCTCTGTAACAGCAACTACATTTCAATAATTCATAGACAGTAAAGCACTGTGAAACATCCTGACAAAGTGAAATATGCTGGATGTTCATTGATTTTAATGGCTGAAGCTAATGGAGAGGTTATGATTGATTTCATTACCCACTTTAAATACTCTCATATAGATGTTGAACTGGATTCTCCGGTCCCCTAGCCGCATATTTCTCGGCAGCGACGTTCACTGGTGGCGGGATTCTCTCTTCCCGCCGTTTGTCAATGGAATTATCCATTGAAGCCATTCCCATGTGCGGGGGTGCGCTGCCAGCAGGAACAGAGAATCTTGGCCGTTGTGTCCTTACTTTCTTTAACTTCTTTCAACCTATCTTCAACCACCTTATCGGAATTGTCTATTTCCTTTTAATGTTTTTACTGCGACTCCTGAAAATTTTACTTAGGTTGCTGCCAGCTTCCCCAGTACCTATGTGAAACAGACAACAGAATCTTCTTGCCTACATTTACACACATACCTGGTTATTAAGTAACTAGCTTTCAGACTTCGAACCTTACTTTAGGGGAGGTGCTAATTGTTATCTTGAATGGTGCATCTCTATTGCATCCGTGGTTCTGTTAGAAAAGTTTCATACAGAATTTGCCCAAAGCTATAACCCCCATGGTGTCAACTTTTTATCTGGGAGGCCAATGGCACATTAAAGTAGGGGGCAGATGCTTTGCACAGTATGGGTAGAAAATAAGTCAAACATTTTAAGCAAATCTTGTGCTTCCTATTTTTCTCTTTTGGTATATTCAGGAGGCCTAGTACCAAGCCATCCACTCTGGAAAATAATTCCATTGGGTACCTAGCAAAGGAGAGAAGAACACGGAATGATTTTTACTTTGTCCCCATTGTCATTGGATCAAAACAGGACAAAATTGATCTCAATAAGTCCAGTGGCTATGTCTAGACTAACTTTCACTACCCTAATATGTGCATTTGTTCCGTCCTGCAGTTATATTCCTCTAGGAAACCTATTAATTTGGTCCTCTTTCTATAATTTTAAGTTATACCTAGCCCCTGAATGGTATATATCTAAAAATCTTAACTCATTTGTGTCACTGGGGCCTCAAAGCTACTGAGAAATACATCCAAATTTATGTTTGTCCAGCATTGAATACTTACCCCAGACGAAAGAGACAAGGTGCAGCTTGGCTGGGCCAAGGCTAGTGTGTAAACGGTACTGTGAAGTAAAATTAGGTCAAATTGTACAGCCTACCAGTATAAAGCCTGGCGAAATTCCTGCTTATCTAACTAGGATGACCTGAATTAGTGGGGCATTAAGCTCCATGATTATCTGTAACAGTGGGAAGAACTCTGGGTTCCAGTGACATATTTAGCTGTCTAGAATCCATCAATGAGCCGAGCAGGCTGGTCACTCAAGTATCCTGGTGTATTATGAACCAGCCTGGCTTAGATGTGTGAAAACTGTGTCTCCTACAGGTCCTTGACTTTTTGGTTCTAAACTTTCATCATCAGCTCTGCCTCATGGAGCCGCTTTGGTTTCAGAAAGAGTTCTTTTTGCCCCCCCAACCACTTAAACTTGGTCACCTTGGACCTCGGCCCTAGCAGTGGTGGGAGTACTGCATTGCAAATGCCAGTGTGGTCTATTGAAATTAATAGAAGCTATCTGCAGTACTGTATATTTTAGGCTTCACAGAGGCATTACAATGCCACTTATGGATAGTCCAGTATCTATACAGTTCAAAAGGAGGACATATCTCTGCCGACTTCCCAAAACAGCTAGCGAGCCCCCGTTTCCCCAATGCTGTCCCTATAATTCTGAAAATTAGAACTGAATCTTGTTACCACCTCTCTGTCACGTAGTGTAGCCTAAATCACAGCAACCTGCCATGCAAAAATAACTCCTCCTCATGTCTTTTCTGACTCTTCCATGAACCTTCCTAAATCTGTTTCCTCTGGTGGTTACTGACCCCTCCACTACTGTTTGTTCCCATGCACCCACCCTGATGCCAAGCACCTTCAGATCTTCCCTAAAGCCTCTGCTTCAAGGAGAATAAAGCCAGATGCTCCATGTAACTATCTCTTCCATCCCTAGCTTCGTTCTAGAAAATCTCATCTGCTTCAAAGCCCTGGCATCCTTCCCAAGATACAGCACCCCAGCTGGCATCTAATCAATGTTCCTTAAAGATTTTTGCACTCCATGCCTCAACTTACAAATCCAAAGATTCCACAAGCACCTTTAACAGCTTTCTCAGTTTGTCCTGCCATCCACAAAATGCACTTATACCTGGAGCTGTCTCTGTTCCTGTATGCCCAAAACTATAGCATTTAATTCATATTCTTTTTTAAATTTGAAAGTTGGGAAAAGTAGTTTAAATCAACACCACCTTCTCAAGTGCAACAAGGGATGGGTAATAAGCACTGGTCTTGCCAGTTTTAAGTTGCTGTAAAATGTTATATGGGCAGCACGGCAGCACAGTGGGTGGCACTGTTGCTTCACAGCTCCAGGGTTCCAGGTTCAATTCACGGCTTGGATCACTGTCTGTGTGGAGTCTGCATGTTGTCCCGTGTCTGTGGGGGTTTCCTCCGGGTGCTCTGGTTTCCTCCCACAAGTCTCGAAAGATGTGCTGTTTGGTAATTTGGACATGCTGAATTCTCCCTCTGTATACCCGAACAGATGCTGGAATGTGATGACTAGGGGCTTTTCACAGTAACTTCATTCCAGTGTTAATGTATGCCTACTTGTGACAATAAAGATTATTATTATATCTCTCTTCATTCCTCTCAAATGAGCCACATACACCTCCCATCCACACCTTCATCCACCCACTCCACAGCTTATGTCCTGAAGTCCCTCACTATCCTGCTCACTCTTTCCCACATTTGTAAGTTTCATGTCATCTTTGAACCATGATATTATGCCTCGTATAGCCAATTTTCAGGTCTCTAAAATGCATCACAAATAAGTTGTCCCAATGCCAACCCCTTGGGCCTGCATACCTCCTCCAGCCTGAAAAGCAACCTTTTACCACTACTCACCATGCTCTCCAGCTAATCTTGTATCTATGCAGTCCCCTTCTCCCCCACCCCATCAATACCATAGAGCTTCAGCTTTGCAAACAATCAGCATATTATTTATTATTGTTGGTTATTTAGCTACTAAAATGGGGTTTTGTTTAGCCTGGTCCTTTCAGATCACTGCACAGGTCCTTCCTGTGAAGAACAGTGTTATTAAACTCTGGCCAGTTAAAGGCAAAGGAGTGTCTTTGCAAGTTGGAAGATGCTTATGACATGAGCGCCGGCTCAACTACTATGGGATTTTCTGCATAAAGTCCTCCCCAAAAATTAATTAATATTTGTTATATTGACCTTAAAACTAAATCTTTTGGGCTCCCTTGGAGTTATAATTCTTTGAAGCCAAAATTAATAAGAAGGATAAAATATGAACCAATACAGAAAATAATCAAAAAGGCTGACAGAAGACATCAGTGATGGTGGAAGGAGTCTCATGTAAACTAGCTCCCACCAGAGTCCTTGGTTTTTGGCCCTTTTAACTCAGTTCCCAGGAGGTATTTGTGAACAAACCCATCCCATTCGATAGCTCTTTGCAAGAAGATGTCAAAGATCACAAAAAAAATACTGGAAAGAAAGTTTTATGCGGTAACGGAGTCCTTTGGGAACAAAGGTGGCGGAGCCAAGCTCGTCGGGTGGGGATGCACCTATTACTGTGGATAAGCTGACAGAGGTAATGGCGGCCAAATTTGAGAGACAATTTGGCAAACATTTGAGAGGCAAGGGAGAGAGATGATGGTGAACATCAAAAATGTGGTGGAGGATGCATTGGGCCCGATAAAGGTGGTATTGGGAAAGACCTCCGAGACAGTGCGGGAGCATGGTGAGGTGCTAAAGGACCAGATAGCCTCACTGGATGCCAAGGTGCTGATGGACTAAGGTCGAGAACCTGAAGAATAGGTCGAGGAGGCAGAACCTCAGGATCGTGAGGTTGCCGGAGGGGGTGGAATGCCCAAGGTGACTGAGTACTTTGCTGCAATGTTCACAAAGTTGTTGGGGGAGGAGGACCAGGTCTCTTTCCCCCCGCCCCCCCAACCCTGAGCTGGACAGGGTCCACGGTCGCTTCAGGTGAAGTCAGGCGAATGATTAACCATGAGCGGTGATAATGTGCTTTCAAACTATCGGACGAAGGAGAGGGTCCTGAAATGGGCCAAAGAGAATAGAGGTGGGAAGGCAGCAGTATTCGAATATACCAAGATATTGCGGCAGAGTTGACAAAGAGACATGCGGCCTTCAACAGGGTGAAGTCAGCGCTGTATAAGAGCAGTGTACGTTTTAGTGTGGTGTACCCGGTGAGGCTGAGAATCACGCACAATTCCAGGAGGTAGAGGCTTTCATTAAAGCACAAGAACTTGGATGGAACTGGGAGGTTTGAATGGGACTGTTTGGGAATGCGGTATTGTTTTTTCTTTTTGTATATAAATATGGTTAATTGAAATTTATGATCTTGTAGAGAGAGTATGTGTTTTTGGGGGTGGAGGACTTTGGGGATACTGATTAGGGTAGAATTTGAGTAATATGTGGCCCAAAATGGAGGATGGGGATGTTGGTGGGTTTGGGTTTCAGTGATTCCTTTGCAGAGGGAGGGGCATGGGAGTTTTGGTTCTTTTACTCTTTGCGTCTGGCGGGGGGAGCTACCTCACTAGCAGGAAGAGGTTAGCTAGTGAATGGTAGTGAGGTGGGGGGAAGGGCTATGGCTTGTTGGACCTGTTTAGGTAGGTTTCAATGAGCCTGGAAGGTGTGAATTGTCCGGGGAAAGGGATGGTGAGGAGAGATAATAGTTTGAGAGGAAGTATTTTGGGGATTTACGGGATAGGGGAAGGGAGGGGATGGGGGAGTAGATTGCTGACAGTGATCTGAGGTTTTGTCTTTGTCTTATCTTGTGGCAGGGCCCCTGCTCCTTGTGACAATACTAAAGATTATTATCCCTCCATCTTCCAGGCTCCTATTACCAGGGTCCGTCCAAGATGGGCCATCTTGGACGGAGCCTGGAAGATGGAGGGATAATAATCTTTAGTATTGTCACAAGTAGGCTTACATTAAGGCTTACATGGTGACTTGGCTACATTAACACTGCAAAGAAGTTACTGTGAAAATCCCCTAGTCGCCACGTTCTGTTGCCAGTTAGGTACACTGAGGGAGAATTCAAAATGTCCAATTCACCTAACAGCGTGTCTTTCGGGACTTAATAATCCCTTGCGGTGGAAATGGCTGACTTGAGGGGGATGGGAGGAGAGTCCTCCATTGGTTATGTGCAATATCAGGGTTTGGGGGGCCAACAGAAGCGAGCAAGAATTTTCTCTCATTTGAAGAATTTAAGGTGGGGCTTTTGCAGGAGACCTACCTGCATGTAGAGACCAGATGAGGCTTCCGAAGGGTTGGGTGTGCCTGGTTTTCCACTCGGGCTCTGATAGCAGCACCCGGGGTTTGGGGGGGGGGGGGGCACATAGCATTTATGAACAGGATGTTGGCTGCCATACCAGACTTGGACACTCACCAGTTGATCTTGGGGGTGGGGAGGATTTGAACTGTCTTTTGAATCCAAAATTAGATCAGTCTAACCAAAATTGTCCACCCCTTCTGGGGTAGCAAAGGAATTGACAGCATTTATGAAGGAGATGGGAGGAGTGGATCTGTGATGGTTTCTGCACCCGGGCGGTAGGGAATACTTCTTTTTTCCAGTGCATAAAGTATGTTCACGGACTGACATCACCACGATGGGGAGGTTGCTGCTGACAGGGGTGAAGTAAGTGGAATATTCCACGATAGTTATTTCGGATCATGCTCCACATCTCGTAGATGTGGTATTGGAGACGGGACTGATTCAGTGAATGGCATAGAGTTTGGTTGTGGGGCTGTTGCCAGATCTGGGGTGCGTTATAAGGATATCAAAGGCGGGGTGGCATGGTGATTCAGTGGTTAGCACTGCTGCCTCACGGCACCAAGCACTCGTGTTCAATCCCGGCCCCGGGTCACTGTCCGTGTGGAGTTTGCACATTCTCTCCATGTCTGCATGGGTCTTGCCCCCACAACCCAAAGATGTGCCGGGTAGGTGAATTGGCTACGCTAAATTGCCCCTTAATTGGAAAAAAGAATTGAGCACTTTAAATTAAAACAAAAAAAAAGAATATCAAGGGCGATCAATGAGTATGTGCGGCTCAATAAGAATGGGGAGGTTTCGCCCTTGTTTCTGTGGGAGGCCCTGAAGGCAATGGTGAGAGGGGAAATAATCTTGCATAAGACGCAGATAGGTACGGAGACGAGGAAGGAAGGCCAAAGGTTGGTAGATGAGATCTTGGAGGTAGATGGTGGACATTCGAGTGATCCCACCCCAGAGCTCCTGGCTAGCACCTGCAGTTTCTTTATAATTTAGAGTACGCAATTATTTATTTTCCCAAATAAGGGGCAATTTAGTGTGGCCAGTCCACCTAACCTGCACATCTTTGGGTTGTGGGGGTGAAACCCACGCAGACACGGGGAAAATGTGCAAACTCCACATGGACAGTTGCATTTGCAGTTTGATTTCCTCTCCTTAGATAAGAATGTGCACCAGTTACGGTGCTCAAGGGTGATAATGTACAAATATGAGAAGAAGGCCAGTCATCTCTTGGCTCACCCCCCCCCCCCCCCAAAGAGATTATTCGGGTTTGAAACTCGGCTGGTGGATTGGTGTCCCCACCAGATAAAGATAATGGGGCATTTGTAGCGCTCGATAAGAATTTTTATAGGTCAGAGCCACCTGTGAAGGGGTCAGATAGGGTGGAGTTTTTGGAAGGCTTGGAGTGTCTCAAAGTGGAGGAGGAATATCGGGAAGGGTTGGAAGTGCCTTTGGATGTGGAGTAGGTCCTGACGGCTATTGAGCAAATGCAGGATGTTAAGGCTCCGAGGCCTGATGGGTCCAAAGTGGAATTTTATAAAAGGTTTGCAGGACAGCTGGTACCGTTACTGGTGGAGTAGTTTGAGGACTCGGTAGCATGGGGTTCCCTGCCCGAGACGTTGATGCAAGCATCCATTTCGCTTCTTTTGAAGAAGGATAAGAACCCGGTGGAGTGTGGGTCGTACCACCTGATTCCCCTATTAAATGTGGATACTTAAATATTGGTCAAGGCATTACCACTAAGGCTGGAGCAGGGTCTCCCTCAGGTTATTGGGGCGGTTTCGATGGTTTTCATTGAGGGTCGTCTAACGTGTGGCGGTTGCCAAATGTGATGTTGTTCCCGTCGGAGGGGTTGGAGCAGGAGGTCATTGTTGTGCTGGATGCTGAGAAGGCTTTAATATGATGAGGGTATTTGTTGCGGTATTGGAAAAGTTTGGGATAGGGCCCAGGTTTGTGTCATGGGGACGATTGTTGGATAAAGCACCGATGGGCAGTTCCTGCACCAACAATTTGAGCTCAGGGAATTTTCAGTTGACCAGGGGAACGAGGCAGGATGCCCTATGACTACCCCCCCTCTTGTTTGCATTGGCCATAGAACCTTTGTCCATTGCCTTGAGGGCTTCAGATAGGCAGATGAGGATAATGGGGGGGGGGGGGGGGGGGCCGTTTGTGGAGCATAGGGTATCCCTGTATGTTGACGATCTTCTGCTGCAAGAGAGTACTTGACGGACCCGATCTCCACCATGCTCGATTATAATGGTGCCCCTTCGCGGGTTCTCCTTCCAGATATTTGGGGGTTCAGGTGCTTTGGGATTATACCCAGCTCCATACGAGCTTGGTGGGAAGAGTCAGGACCAGTTTGCAGAGGTGGGACAGTCTCCCTCTGTCCTTGGCGGGTGTATTTGGCGGGGAAAACGGCCGGAGAATGGCTGGGTCCCTGGCCTCGCATGCGCACGGCTGACGACCTGCAGCGGTCGCGTTGTACAACATGGCGCAGGCCATGCACTGACACGACCTGCCATCTGCAATCCCACAACCCACCCCCCACCAGTCCCTCCAGCCCTCGCTGGGTTGGATGAGGGGTGTGCCTTGGGTATCTATGGAAGGATTATGTATGAAGATGCAAGATTGGTTAAGGGAGGAGTTGGGGCTGGTGTTGGAGGATGTGGTGTGGAGTGTGGTCTTGAGAAGGATGAACACCACATCCTCGTGCGCAAGGCTTGGCTTAATACAGCTTACAGTGGTGTATAGGGCTCATTTGACTAGGTCGAGGATGAGTGTGCATTTTTGTCAGAATGGAGAGGGGTCCGGCCAAACATGTGCATATGTTCTGGTCGTGTTCTAAGCTTTTGGGGTTTTGGGTCTCCTTCCTGAGCACAATGTCAGCGATTCTGAAAATTGATTGGGAGTCCTGTCCCTTAGTGGCCATATTTGGGGTGTCAGACTTGCTGGAACTACAGATGGGTGCGGGGTCCGATGTCCTGGCCTTCGCCTCGCCGATTGCTCAGAAACGAGTGCTAATGCGTTGGAGGTCAGCCTCTCCACCCAATGCCTCAGTCAGGCTGGGATATTTGATAGAGTTCCTAAACGTCAAGAAAGTCAAGTTTTTAAAAAGATTTTGAGTACCCGATTATTTGTTTTCCAATTAAGGGGCAATTTAGCGGGTTCAATCCACCTAACATGCACATCTTTGGGTTGTGGGGGTGAAACCCACGCAGACACGGAGAATGTGCAACTTCCACACAAACAGTGACCCGGGGCCGGGATTCAAACCTGGGTCCTCAGTGCTGTAAGCAGCAGTGCTAACCACTGTGCCACGTGCCGCACCAGTCAAGTCTTCTTGGGCAGTTCCTCAGGGTCGAGGATGTCTTGCTTCTACTCCGGGGAGGCGGGTTCTGCAATGGCTGAATAGTCCAATCCTGGATCCGCAGACTCTGCCACAGGCTTGGCAGGTGGTACTCGGTGAGGTGGGCGGCTGGGACGTTCTGGATTCTCCGTGTGCTCTACCCTGCAACGCTCGAGACGATTAGCATCTTCGCAGATGCTTTTTCACCAGCTTGACATTTAAAAAAATTAATTCAGAGTGCCCATTTGTTTTTTTCTCCAATTAAGGAGCAATTTAGCCTGGCCAATCAACCTACCCTTCTCATCTTTGGGTTGTGGGGGTGAGACCCATGCAGACATGGGGTGAATGTGCAAACTCCACACAGACAGTGACCCAGGTGTTGAACTCGGGTCCTCGGCGCCACGAGGCAGCAGTGCTAACAACTGCGCCACCGTGCCGCCCCCTAGCTTGTGCGTTCTAAGGCAAGCAATTCCCATGTGTCGGTGGGATGCTGCATTTATTTTGAGAGGCTTTCAGGGTGTCCTTGTAGTGTTTCCTCTGACTTCGTAGTGATCGCTTGCCATTGCGGAACTCTGAGTAGAGCATTTGTTTTGGGAGTCTTGTGTTGGGCATGTGGGCCACGTGGCCTACCCATCGCAGCTGGTTGAGCATGACTAGTGCCACGATACTGGAGATATTGGCCTGGGAGAGGATGCTCATGTTGCTATGCCTATCCTGCCAGTATATTTGCAGGATTTTGCAGAGGCTACGTTGGTGATATCTCTCCAAGGATTTGAGGTGCCTGCTGCACATTGTACATGTTTCTGATGCATACAGGAGGGCAGGGACCACGGCTGCTTTGTAGACCTTGAGCTTGGTGCTGGTTTTGAGGTTTTGGTCTTCGAATACGCTGATCCTCAGGTGTCAGAAGGCTGCACTGGTGCATTGGAGTCAATGTCAAAAATCGTTGTCAATGTCTGCTTGCACCGAGAGGAAGCTCCTGAAGTATGGGAAATAATCCACATTGTCCAAGGGTTCACAGTGGATCTTGAGGGCTGGGGGGCAGTTTTGTGTGGCCATTCTCTCATATGCCTCGGCAAATGCATCGACGATAGTTTGTCGCTCAACCTCTGAATGTGTGCACACACTGGCGCCATCTGTGTACTGCAGCTCAGAGTTTCTATAACTTGAGAAAGTCAAGTAAACCTTGAGGAGAGCACCTGAAGGGTTCTACTGAAGATGGCAGCTGTTTATCTTGAATTTCAAAGAGCTAGTCACCGTTAGTTGCTAAAGGAGGGTGGGGACATGGGGGGATGGGTTTGGGGGTTAGTTTTTTCGGCGGAGGAGGTTGTGACTGGGTATTTCCAGCAGCCCAGAACAAAGGTAGCTCTGAGGGCATCTCATGGCCAGGACAGGAGGAGTTGGTGAAGGTGTGGCAGTAGTATTGGAAAGGCGGGAAACTCTGATTGATCGAGAAAATGGGCCCTGGAGGGAGGTGCTCCCTTTCTGCCCAAGACCTGTGCAGGTTAACCTGCCGGACCTTTCCCCATCCTTGGCCGCTTGCGGCCTCAAAATTGTGGCAGGCTGGGAGCTAGCCCTTAAATGACCAATAATTGGCTACTTAAGGGCCTCAATCAGGGAGAGTGCAGGCAGGTCACCATAGGCCTCGCCCACTGCTTGCTGCCTAAATTTTCTGTCAGGTCATGGTGGGTGGTGGGAAGGCTTGCTGAATTTTACAGGATCTGTGCCTGCTAAACCACTGAACTTCTGCGCTGGAGTATTATGAATGGTTCTGGCACCAAATCTCAGGAAAGATATACTTTGAAGGGAGTGCAAGATGGAATACCAGATTGACACTCAGTTTTTAAGGGTAATGTAATGAAGAGAAATTACATAAAAATTGGTTTAAAAGAGCGTGGAGTCATTTGATTGAAGTTTTTAATCTGTTAAGGACAACATTTCTGTCTACCCTATTTCTGCTGGTTGGAGTTGGTCTAAGGGGCAAAAGTTGTAAAATTAGAGCCAAACCTTTCAAAAGTGAAATTAGGAATCACTGCACACAATGGGTGGTATAAGTTTGAAATTCTTTTCTGAAAATTACAATTGATGTGAGATGAATTGTTAAAATTTGTTAACCATATATTTGGTGGGGGGGGGGGGGGGGGGGGGATAGGACATAGGCGGGTATATGGATTTGGTCACAGATCAGCCATGATCTCATTTAAAGGGAAGAACAGGCTTGAAGGGTTGAATTGTCTACTCCTGTTCTTTGTTCCTCAGGGTTTACATCTGTGCCATTAACGTAATGACCTTGCACACACTGGCAAACGTTTGTTAATCTGTCTGAATGTAACAGGATAAATTATCAAACAGTGGTCAAGTATGCTGATGTGATAGTAAACCAGATGAAACGGAAAACTTGTTGGGTTGATCACTGATCTTTGCTTAGCCGATTTTTTAAGGCAGCTGCAGGGGTCATTCCAATTTACCTCTATCCTTGGGCTTGTTGAAGAAGAGTGCCTGGAGGGAAATCCTACAGCTGATTACTATCTTGCTGGAAAATATGCTCATGTGGACACTAACCAGTGGGCTCTCAAATAGAAAGTGGCCATGTGGGTGTGAAGTACCATATGCCAAAACAAATCATTCCTTTCAGGAAAATTCGCGGAAATCTGAATTGGAGAAGTAATCTCCTGTACTTCCAGTGCAGTATTTGCACCCATCATATCTTTATTTTTAAAGTGATAATGGAGGTTTCACTTATTTTCTCCAGGACTGAGGGAGAAAGTAGTTGAATTTTTCAAGTATCCTACCATACCCTGAAATGTCTGCTGAATTTCAAATTTCATTCTTAAAATGCTATAAATGTATGACTAAGCAGAATAGTGGTGGTATGCGGAGATCTTCCCACGTCTGTACAGAAAAAGGACAGATTTCAAACTGCAGGGACCTGTATGGCCGACTACTAGGAAGGGCACTCTCTCCACTGGATGAGTCAATGGGAGGAGGACCTAGGGTTTGAAATAGCGTAGAGACTCGGGAGCGAAGAACTGCACAGTGTCAACTCCACTTGCGTGAGGCTAAGCCTAATGCAACTGAATGTGGTACACACAGCCCACTTAATCAGAACCCAAATGAGTAGGTTCTTCCCGGAGGTGGAGGACAAATGTGAATGGTGCCAAGGAGGCCCGACCAACCATGCCCACATGTTCTGGTCATGTTCCAAATCGGGTTCTGGACAGCCGCCTTCGAGGTGATGTCCAAGGTTGTGGGGATGATGGTGGAGCCATGCCCGAGAGTGGCAGTCAGAACTTTTTATGGGGAGGAGGGCTAACGCCCTTGCCTTTGCCTCCCTAATTGCCCGCCGGAGAATCCTGCTCGGGTGGCGATCAGCAGCACCAAAGCTGAGGACTGGCTGTCGACCTATCGGAATTTCTCCAAATGGAGAAAATCAAATTCCCCATCCGGGAGTAATAAGAGGGCGACCAGAAAACGTGGGAGCCATTCATCAATCTCTTCCAAGACCTGTTTGTAGCTTACAGCCAATACGTCAGAGGGAGAGGGGATCCACAGAAGAACCACAAACAGAAAGAGTGAGGGGGGGGGGGGGGGGGGGGGGGGGGGGAATAATGAGGCTCAGAACCCAACCATACCTAACATGAAACAGTACAAATAGCACCATGCCACCTTAACTGGTCCAGCTTTGAAGATCCAACGAACAAAGAAGACACGCCAGATAGCAAGAGGGAAGGGGGAATCGGGAGGAAAGTGGGGAGTTAGGAGCAGGAAGCCTGTCCAAAACTAGGCACCTGCTGAGAAATATAAATTGTACCTGATGTATATAGTTTCTGTGTATGTTCACGTTTATCTTTGCTTTGTACAAAAAGAAAAACCCTAATAAAAGCAGATTCCCCTTTCATGTTTAACCCCTTGCCACAATTGAAAACTAAAACAGAAACCAAAATGAGATTAATGTAACAGATGCTCCAATTGTAGAGAGACGGTTAAAGCAATGACTTGAAAACTACTCAATAGGTCGGAGGGTATTAATGACCATCAATACATTTAAATGGTTAAAGAGCTTGCAAATAACTAAAATGGTGGAAGGCTGTGGGAATAAACAAGAGAAAAAAAAATTGGGAAATTGAAAAATTAACCGCAGATGGTGGATTTCTGAATTAAAACAAAAACTGTTGCAGAACCATTTGGCCTTCTAAGTGTCAAAATGAGTTCAAAAATATTTCTCAACCCAAAGCCTGTGGGCTCGTGTTGTCAACTATTTTCTGCCAAAGGTTCTGCACTCCCCCACTCGACACCTGCAGATTCCCTATCATTCTTAGTTCATAATAGACAGACTTGCTGTGTACTTCCAGAGATACCTGTTTTTGTACTCTGTTATGCAATTTACTACATTCAGCTGATTAAAAGCCTTTTAATAATTGAGCCATCTGTTTCTTTGTCTGATAGAAGGTTGTACTTGAAATGTTAAACTGTCTTTTCTCTTGATCGACCCTGATGGACTTCTGTGTATTCCAGTATTTCATGTATGGGGGATTTTCTCCTCCAGATTTCCAGCCTTCCATTTTTTTGTTGTTTATGGAGAACTGAACTTTAGATACTGGAGGACAAAGTAACTGTGAATGCTATGCCCTGTATGGGTTCAAAATCAGCATAGACTGATGGGATATCAAGTACACCTGTCACTAGCTAGATTTTCACTAGCCCAACTGTGACGATGAAACTGTTGCCACGTGATGGTTTGTTTTTTATGTTTGTTGAAGCATAATAATTCTTTGGGTAGTTTCCTGTCAATTAAACAATGTAGTATGTTTAATCATTATTAATAAACCAGAATGAATACATTTTTTGATATAATCCAACATTAATATCGTGCTCTCTCAAGTTTCCATATGCTTCTCCCAAAACAATATGTTTGCCATTGGAAACCTGGTCTGTTGGGAATTGGTAACAACTGTCTGTCCAGCACAAACCAAGTCCTTAAAAAAAAAATGTTTAAACCACAGGAAAATGCTTCCAGTGCCCCATACGAATGACTGATGTCACTTGAATCATTTGACTTAATGAAGGATTTTTGTCATGAAAATAGAATCTTGGGGGAAGAAAAAGCTTACTGCCCTTCCTCTGACTAGTCAGCTGCTTATTATTCAAACTTTAGCAGAAGACTTAGCACCCAGATGAACCATTTCTGAGTCTGGAGCAATGCTTTCATAACTGTCATTAAGACTTTGGTTCTAAAATCTTGCCAACAATGTTAATTGAGTACAGAGAACCCAATCTATTCGGCGTACAGGTTACCCAACGACTCCATCAAGAGGGTGAAGGGCTGCACGGAAACCATGGAATTAATGGATGAAGACTGGTACAAATCTGGAATTGAAAGCTTGTTTTCATAATGGTGATCATGAAACTATCCTTCTGCTTCACTAATGCCATCCTTACCTCATCTGGTTTACAAGCGACTCAAGACTCACAGCAATGTGGTTGACTCGTAACTGCCCTCTGAAATGGCCTCGCAAACACCTTAGTTCAAGGGCAATTAGGAATGGGCAACAAACTGCCGGTGATGGCCACACCCCATGAAATAATAAAGAAAAATAAAATGTTGCAAGGATTCGAGCTGGCACGTCAGCTATTGACAATCTATATTAATGACTTGGATGAAGAAGCAGAGAGGGATGTATGCTGATGGTACACAGGTGGGAATGCAAGTTGTGAAAAGGATACAAAGAAGCTTCAACGGTTATGAGAATGGACAACAAGGTGGCAGGTGGAGTATAATATGGGGAAGTCTGAGGTTAATCACTTTGATCATAAGAATAAAAAAGCAGAATATTTTTTTAAAGGCGTGAAACTTGTAAACTTTGATGTTCAGAGGCACCTGTACAAGATTCGCAAACAAAATTAGCACTCATTGCAGCAATCAATTAGGAAAGCAAATAGCGTGTTGGCCTTTATTCCAAAGGGATTGGAGTACAAGGAAAAGAAATTTTATGGGACTTTGGGTGAGAACACCTGGAACACAGAGTGAAATTTTGATCTCCATGTTTAAGGAAGGTTTCGGCCCCACAAAGCAAAGATGTGCAGGGTAGGTGGATTGGCCACCCTAAATTGCCCCTTAATTGGAAAAATGAATTGGGTACTCTAAATTTATTTTTTAAAAGGTGTTGGAAATGTTCACTATTTTGTTTTTTAAGTTTGGATGATATGGGAGGAGCTAACAAGTTATTTGTTGTTCTCTAACTTCACATTGGAAGAGGTCAAACGGACAATTTGTGCAGTGAGCAACAACGGCCAAGGTGTGTTTCTTAATGCAGGCGAGAATTGCTTTCTTATTTCCATATTTATTTGCAGAACTCTAACCCAATGCACATTAACATTTAAGCAAAAGTATGAAATTAAATGTTACCTTTTGCAAACTGGAGCAAGGTAAATATCAGTTCTAGATCTATATTGTAACGTCCCAGCCTGTGATTTGTAGCTAAAATTCCCAATATTCTTTTGCACCTTCTTGGAATCAAATCCATCCTTACTTGTCATCTGATAAAATCATGCTGATTTTAGTAGTGACCACTGCCATGATTGGGTGGGGTTGCGAAGTGTACTTGCCATCTGGTGTGAACTTCATGATGATTACTAAAACATATGTTAATTAATGAAATACAGCATTGATGCAAAAAAATGTATTTTAAGCATTCATGTTTATAAATGTAAATAATTGTAGTACTTCAAAATGCAATAGAGCCTTTAAACAAGTTAAATGCTTTAAGTTTGAACTTATTGGCCACTCATTCTCTTTCCATCACTTCTTTGTTCTTGTTCTCACTTTCTCTCTCTAATTTTTATAAATTGTAAATATTTTGGGGAATAAAGCAGTAATCTGTCCTATATTATGACTAATGAGAAATGGCTCGTGATCTTTGGCAACTAAAGGTAATCTGAATGTGTCACACAGATTATTATAGATGTTTACTGTTGACCATATCCTTTATAATGTTTTCTTCTATATCAGAATTGAACAGTGAAAAACTTCCATGTAACCAGAACTGTACTGGCACTGTTTACTCTTCTTATGACAGGGTTTGTCTGTACTTGTATAATACTTAATGACTGAATCTCTAATTTATTGATATAGATAAAAGCAAAAAACTACGACAAAGTTGAAAAGGTAAACCTGTTTCACTTTTAATCCCAGTACCTCAATAAATCTGGCAGAATCTTGATATTGTTAGTTTGTCAATGAGCTACGACTTATTAGCTTAATTTTAAAAGTTTTCACAGGTCTTCATGACCAGCACCAGAGTGACCAACTCTGTGGGGGAAAAAAAATAAAGGTACTTTGAGGGAGGGTGGAGTGTTGAGTAAATTGAACTCGCTAATGCAGGGAGTATTTGAAACAAATAGGATAGATGTATTTAGGGAGAAGATAGTAAGCGTATGAGAGAGAAGAGAATAGAGGGTTATCCTGATAAAATTGAGATGAGGAATAATGGGAAGAGGCTCAAGTAGAGCATAATAAACACCCACATGGGCTGTTTGGGCTGAATGGCCTGTTTCTGTGCTGTACGTTCAATGCTACTTCAATTGCACAGACCTCCACTTCTTATTTTCCAGTCCATTCTCTGTGGAGTCAGGCTCCTTGCCTGAAGTGTATCATGCCAAATTTACTCTATTGAAATGCAACTGCTTTGAACCAGATTTAAGAAGACCTGACAACAGTTCCTTTTGGTCATTGAATAATTTATAGTGCACGGGGGTGGGGGGGTCCTAAAAAAGTGGGAAGAAATATTTTTTGAAAAAAGTTTCTTACTCAATAGTGACATATTTTGCTTTCATTTGTTTCCAGTTGTTTCAGCGGTGTCTTATGAAGGTTTTGCATATTGATCTATGGAAATGTTACTTGGCCTATGTGCGGGAAACTAAAGGCAAACTTCCTAGTTACAAGTAAGGAATGAATAGTTCAAAAATATTAATAAAATGCTGTAACTGTCTTTCACCTCAGTTTATTTTTAATACTTGGAAGAATAAAGTATCAAAGGATGAATATTCCATATTATTCTGTAATGTTTTTGTTGCTTACATTCCAGAGAGAAGATGGCCCAAGCATACGACTTTGCTTTAGATAAAATCGGCATGGAGATTATGTCTTATCAAGTAATTCTTTTCATTTGCTCCTGAAGCTTTTATAAAATGTTTTTTTTCTTTGAAGAAAAAATAACTGCATCAATTTTAATAATTGCAAATCTTTTACAGATTTGGGTTGATTACATTAACTTTTTGAAAGGAGTGTAAGTATTGGATTTTCTTTTATTCATTTGGCTCTTTTACTATTTTTGTCAAAAATCTAAAATGTGTGCTAATTCTGCCATACTTACAAACGACTTGTCCCTTTGATAGGGAAGCTGTGGGATCCTATGCAGAAAACCAAAGGATAACAGCAGTTCGTCGGGTGTATCAGCGAGGCTGTGTCAATCCTATGATAAATATTGAGCAGTTATGGCGAGATTATAATAAATATGAAGAGGTAAAAATTTTAGCGCCAAATATTACTCCACAGTTAAAGCAGATTTCAGCTGACTGAAATTTTCAATTATAGCGCAGAAAGAAATGGTTAAAGTTATTGGTTTTCTTGGACATCCTGATTATTAGTAGGAAATTTAATATCTGTTAAACATAATACTTTTGTACTCCTGTGAGAGTACAGCATTTTCTCCAGTGCAATTTATATCCTGATCTGGCTCAAAATTTGGTCGAAATTATTTGTTGTACTTTGCCTGTCCACTTCCAACTTCTGTTTCACACACTCTGCCGATATCTGAAAAAGCAGGTCAGAACACTCTTGGAGACTTTTCCACAAACTGTATTAATGGTGCTCCATTAATGAGATGAACTTGGTGATGGGGAAAGGAGACAGGGCTAAGCTCTCCAAGGTAATTACATCCTCTACCTGGACTGAAAAGGGGCACTTCAGGAACCATAGTACAGCCAAGAAGGAGACCATTCAGCCCATAAAGGGCTATTTCAAAGAATAATACAGTTAGCCCCACTCTATTGCTCTTTCCGAATGTTCTGCAAGTATTTATCCAACTTCCTTTTGAAAGCTATGATTTAATCTGCATCCCACATCTTATCAGGCTGTGCATTCCAAATCCTAACCATTCAGTGTGTGAAAAAGTTATTATTCATGTCCTTCCTTTCAACTATCACCTTGTGAAATATGTGCCCTCCGGTTTGCAACCCTTCAGCCATTGAAAACCGTCCCTCTTTATTTACTCGATCTATAACTTTCATGATTTCAAACATCTCCATCAAATCTTCTCTTAGCTCTTTCTGTTCTGGGAAAACAAGCTCAGATTCTTCCAGTTTAGCCATCCATTTGAAACCTGCCAGAACTCATCCACAATCACTGGATGCATATGGATTTCAGTTTAAAATTTAGTTTCCTGTACAGGAGTTAGGTGCTGTACTGACAGAGCTAAGAGGTACCTAACACTGTAAAGGTGTCAGAATTGTTTTGGGAATCACCTCTATGCTTCTGTCAACAATGCTTTTTTTTTTGTATGGTCCTTTTCAGCAATACAAGAATAAGTCATTGAGGTTTAAGTTAGTCTGTGATTTTATTAAAGAATGTTAATCGATTTGGATAAAATTTCCCTCACTATTTTGACCTCTTTTTTGAATGGATGAACAACTATAAAACAGTAAACATGGGAACTTACTCTCATTTCGTAAAATTGATGTTATGAAATGAAATGAAAATCGCTTATTGTCACGAGTAGGCTTCAATTAAGTTACTGTGAAAAGCCCCTAGTCGCCACATTCCGGCGCCTGTTCGGGGAGGCTGGTAGGGAGTAACTTCAACCTCTATACATTTTGCACGCATTTTCCATAATCCATTATAGTTTTCCTTTTAGTGTCACAATACAATGAGTCATCATGTTGTTAGAGTGCCTTCAAAAGCCAACTAGTATTTATTCAGTTACTCAAGAGCTGCTGCTCTCATTAGAAACCATGATTGTAGAGTCTGATTGTGAGGCCTGTTTCTCCATAATGTGCCATAAGAGCCTGATAAAGTAACAGTTGGAATATGCGGATTCCATCTGGAATCCTTTGCAAGCCTCCAGTGCTAAATGCTAACATCACACAGAATTTCAGAACAAACTGAAGTGACTTTTGAAATATTTTGCTTCTGTCGTGATACGAAAATGATTGAAGTGAAAAGTAACTGATATGATGGCACGGTGGCACAGTGGTTGGCACTGCTGCCTCACAGCGCCAGGGACCCGAGTTAGATACCGGCCTTGGGCGACTGTCTATGTGGAGTTTGAACGTTCTCCCCATGTCTGTGTGGGTTTCCTACCACAGTCCAAAGATGTGCAAGTTAGGTGGATTGGTCATGCTAAATTGACCCTGGGTGTCCAAAGGTGTACAGGTTAGTTGGGGTTATGGGGATAGGGTGGGGGAATGGGTCTAGGTAGGGTGTTCTTTCCACGGGTTGGTGGCGATTCGATGGCCTGCTTCTGCATTGTAGGGATTCCACAGACTCTATGGATTGTATGAACATTGTCCTAATAAAGGAATCATTGGATCAGACTCTACATTAATGGTCTCTTATGAAACAAGCAGCTTTTTACAGAACTAATCATTCAGCTTGTAATTTTGCTGACTAAATGTTCTGTATGTCACTGAGTTTCAACTTTATATATGGAAATACGTATGTTGATGAAAGAAAACTGTTAGTTGCAGAGTTGTGATCTGTTCCTCCACAGAGCATCAATGTTCACCTTGCTAAGAAAATGATTGAAGATCGCAGCAGAGATTACATGAATGCGCGACGAGTGGCAAAGGTATTCCCATCTTGCTTCGCAAAACTTGAGTCTAAGTTGCTGCAAACTAGAGAGGTTTTAAAAGTCGAGAGTCTGTTTTATTTTTAAACTCAAAAGAAATGGATTCAGAAACTTTAGTACCTTTGTTCCAGGAATACGAGACTGTTATGAAAGGTCTGGATCGTAATGCACCATCAGTCCCACCACAGAACAGCCCACAGGAAGCACAACAGGTAGACATGTGGAAGAAGTATATCCAATGGGAAAAAAGTAACCCACTTCGCACAGAAGACCAAACACTAATCACCAAACGAGGTGAGATTACTGAACAGGACTAGTGCTGTAATGCAGAAAGGCAGGCCAGAAACAGATCAACAGGTCATTTATTTCACTGATTTTTGAGGGATTTTGCTGTACTCAAATTGGCTGCTATGTTTGCTGACATAATGATCAATGTGCGAAGTTCTGGTATTCCCTCCCCAAACTTCTGTGCCTCTGCACCTACTTCTTTGACCCGTGCTCCTATTCCTGATGTGATTCAGATCATAATAAATAGGAGCAGGGCGAGACCAAGTGGCTCACAGAGCCTGCTCTGCCCTGCTCAGTGTCAAATTTTTGTTTGATAATGTTCCTGTGAAGTAGGTTGGGATGTTTTACTATTTTAAAGGCATTATGTAATTACAAGTTGTTGCACTTCGAAAGTATTGCATTATCTGTAAAGCATTTAGTGTAACTTAGAAGGACATGTCAAAATCTTTTTAACTTCACAAAGAGGGTAGGAATCTACAAAGATTTTGCTTAAGAACTTGTGAATAAAGAATCATTACTGATATTTGGTAGATAGAAAAGATCTGCTGTAGAACTTACAGAATATTTATATAGACTCTAACAGATTGTATGTGTCTTTGTTGCAGTTATGTTTGCCTATGAACAATGTCTGCTGGTTTTAGGACATCATCCTGACATCTGGTACGAAGCTGCCCAGTACCTGGAGCAATCGAGCAAATTGCTTGCAGAAAAGGGGGTAAGCTGCTGTATGGATAATTCTGTCAAATTATCAGGGCAGGAATGTTCCGGCCGTTGCAATTCTCTTTTCCCACCGGCAGCACCGCCCACCCACAGGTTTCCTGGCAGCGTGGGTGACTACAATGGGAAATCCCATTGACAAGACGCGGGAGCAATCTAGTCCATCTTGTTCAGTTCAGCTAAAGAGGATGTGATGAACTTTGTAATTTCCTTTAATCATTCCTGGAATGTGAGTGTTGATGGCAAGACCGCTGGATACCCTAAAATGCCAACTACAGGAGAATTTATAATTTTGACTCAAAAATTATTTCGTGTTTTACAGAATTGGCTAAAATAACTGAGACAGTCCTGAGGGCATCACTTAATATTCCAGAACCTAGAGCACGATAATAAAGTGCATCACAAATTTATAACAACTTGTTATACCACTGCTGATCACTGTATCTCTCTTTATTAGTGTTACAAGTAGGCTTACATTTACACTGCAATTAGGTTACTGTGAAAAGCCCCTAGTCGCCACATTCCGGCGTCTGTTCGGGTACACAGAGGGAGAATTCAGAATGTCCAATTCACCTAACAAGCACATCTTTCGGGACTTTGTGGGAGGAAACTGGAGCACCCGGAGGAAACCCACGCAGACACGGGGAGAATGTGCAGACTCTGCACAGACAGTGACCCAAGTCAGGAATCGAACCCGGGTCCCTGGCACTGTGAAGCAACAGTGCCAACCATTGTGCTGCTGTGCCGCCCATGTCGGTTTCATGACTTGTTGAAAAACGAAACTGATGACTGCATGCTCTGATCAACACTAATGGGTTAGGACTATTGATGTCTGAATTATCTTAGCCACTGTGAATTATGAAAATGAAATGGAAATCGCTTATTGTCACAAGTAGGCTTCAAATGAAGTTACTGTTAAAAGCCCCTAGTCATCACATTCCGGCACCTGTTCGGGGAGGCTGGTATGGGAATTAACGTTTGTATTTAGTAATTGCCCTGAGCACCTGCCTTCACTGTCACTTGGCTGTTTTCCAGCATGTTCCTTCCCAATGATTCTCACTGTTGGCATCTATCTGATCCTTTATTGTGACTGCTTATCTCTGGCTATACCTTCCCAATTTTGGTTCTTATTCTTTTATGGCATGCAGATGTCACCAGCAAGCGCAGAATTTACTGCTCATCCCGAATTGCCCTTTAAAAGATGGTGGTGAGCCACCTTCTTGAACCACTACACTCCATGCAGTCATAACGCTTTAAAGAGGGAGCTCCAAGATTTTGACCCAACGACAGTGAAGGAAGGCGATACAGTTCCAAGTCATGTTGGCGTGTGACTCCAAAGAGAACTTGCAGATGGTGGTATCATCATGCATCTGCTGCTAAGTGTTAGAGATTATAGGTTTGGAAGGTTGACGAAGAAGCTTTGGCAAGTTCCTGCAGTACATTCTGTTATGGTACACATGGTTTTCATTCACACTTCCCTTTTATCCTGTAGTTTACTGCTTAAAGCAAGTGCAATTTGCCCACCATGTATTATACCAAGTATAACTAGATATGATTTCTCTCATCGCCCCCACCCACATCAGATTACCACTGTTGTCTAATTTCACCCCTCCAAAGTTGTTCCCCGATTTCACCCTCCTCCATTCCATATAAGCAGTCAGGTTACCTTCCTATCTCTGCAATGTCCTGTAGCCTGACATCCCTCCAAGATATCTGCTCTCATTCAATTTTGGCCTGTTGTGGATCCCCAATTTTAATCACAGTACTATTGGTAGTGTGCTTTTAGCTACTTGGGGCCCTAAATTCTGGAATTCCCTCTCGACTTCCCTCCCCTTTAAGTCACTCATTAAAACTGATTGGATCTCGGCCTTGGGTCACTGTCTGTGTGGAGTTTGCACATTCTCCCCGTGTCTGCATGGGTTTCACCCCCACAACTCAAAAGATGTGCAGGTTAGGTGGATTGGCCACGCTAAATTGCCCCTTAATTAGAAAAAAAATAATTGGGTCGTCTAAATTTAGTTTTTAAAAAGTGACAGGATAAACCAGTGTAAACCTGATCTTATGTAAAAGTCAACTGTAGTTTTTAGCAATGAAAGCCCAAGGTATAATCCTGAAGATGTTTGGGATGGTTTAGGACACTAAAATCACAAATATTTTCCAAGTGCATTTCATCACATTTGTTGAATGAGATTCTCCAAACACCCTGGTTAGGTTGCAACAACACCTTGAGCAAAAGTGTCAGGGCCCGATTGCCATGGGCAATCCAGTTATAGCCACTAACTCTCGTGAGAGGACTTTAATGGGATTTGAGATCTTCCCCATCTCCCTCCGGTGACATACTCAGGTTCACACCCAGAAATAAAGAGGTGGGGGGGGGATTAAGCTCCTCTCTCTCTCGCCTCTCGCTCTCTCTCTCCCCCCCCACCCAATCTGGTTGAGTAATCCTCGCCTGCACGTCGAAAATTCACGAATGCTGCCCCTTATCTCTACCTTGCTTTCCTTCTTTAGCAAGCTTCTTAAAAGCTGCCTGCTTGACCCGGTGTTTGGTCATCAGCCCTAATATACCCTTATGTGACTTAGTACCAAAGTTTGTTTTTTAACGTTCCCCTGAAACACCTTGGGACGTTGTACTACATTAAATACAAGTTGTTGTTGTTACTTCTGAGGAGTAGCTTAAAATAAGCCTCATCAGGTAGCTGATGAGCAATTTGTTGTGTCAAAAACATGGGGCTTATTTTCAATAATCCTGACGTACATCTCCTACACTGACATTTTTATGGTGCATTGCTGGAATTAACTTTTTAAAAATAAATTTAGAGTACCCATTTCATTTTTTCCAATTAAGGGGCAATTTAATGTGGCCAATCCACCTACCCTGCACATCTTTGGGTTGTGGGGGTGAAACCCATGCAAACACGGGGAGAATGTGCAAACTCCACACAGTGACCCAGAGTCGGGATCGAACCTGGGACCTCGGCGCATGAGGCAGCAGTGCTAAGCACTGCGCCACCGCCCTGCCCTTGGAATTAACTTTTGACTTGCAGTTCTTTCACATAGCTGTATAAGAATTCCCACTGTGCAGAATGATTCGCAATGGTTCATTTGAGGAGCTTTTGTAATAAATACTACTTTGTGGCAGGACATGAACAATGCAAAACTGTTCAGTGATGAAGCTGCAAACATCTATGAGCGGGCCATCAGCACTTTGTTAAAGAAGAACATGCTGCTATACTTTGCTTACGCAGACTACGAAGAGGTGAGTAGAGATTACAATGTCCTCTAGTACATCAAATACATGCTACCTTAATTGTGATGTGACCATTTATACTCTTTTGGAGGTTTAGTCAACATAGCCAACCTGTCTTTAATAAGGCAATTCATTTAACAATGTAATTACCAAAGCATGCACTCGATGATAGATTAACACTGCTCCCTGTTTTACGAGTACTAATGGATGCACTTCTGCTTTTTTCAAGAGTCGGATGAAATATGAAAAGGTACATAGCATATACAACAGGTTATTGGCTATCGAAGATATTGATCCAACATTGGTGAGTATTACTTTTGTTTATTTTCAGTTTATGAATACGAATGATGTATGAAAAATGGGAAAGAGATATGGGGTGATTGTGAGGTCCCTGCAAGAAGTTCAAAGAAGAGCCACAATTACCTTTGGCAGGAGAAAGAAGTCAAAAATATAGGGAAAAACGTTAGAACAGGAATAGGCCTTGCAGTCCTTCAAGCCTGCTCTGCCATTCAATTAGCTGATTTTAAAAAAATTAATTATTTTTATTGTCACACGTAGGCTTACATAAAAGAACAGGAATAGGCCCTTCATGCCTCCAAGCCTGCGCTGACCATGGTACCTGCCTAAATTAAAACCGTCTGTACTTAGGGAGACCCTATCCTTCCATTCCCACCCTATTCATATATTTGTCTAGATGTCCCTTCAATGCCACTATCGTACCTGCGCCACGTGCCGCCCCCAAATCATTTATATACACCGCAAACAACAAAAGCCCCAGAACTGATCCCTGTGGAACACCGCTAGTCACAGCCTTCCATTCAGAAAAGCACCCTTCTTCTGCTATCCTGTCTTCTGTGCCCAAGCCAGTTCTGTATCCAACTTGCCAGCTCTCCACTGATCCCATGTGTCTTCACCTTTTGTACCAGTCTACCATGAGGTACCTTGTCAAAGGCTTTACTGAAGTCCATATATACCACATCTATTGCCTTTCCCTCATCTATCACCTTTGTCACTTCTTCGAAAAACTCGATCAAACTAGTGAGGCACGACCACCCCTTCACACAACCATGCTGTCCATCACTAACAAGTTAATTTGTTTCCAAATATCTGTTAATCCTTTCTCTACGAATCTTTTCCAATAGTTTGCCTACCACTGATGTAAAGCTCACCGGCCTATAATTTCCTGGATTATCCCTGCTGCCCTTCTTAAACAATGGAACAACATTGGCTACTCTCTAGTCCTCTGGAACTTCACCTCTAGACAATGAGGATACAAAGATTACTGTCAACCCAGCAATTTCCTCTCTTGCCTCCTGCAGTTTTCTGGGGTAGATCCCATCAGGCCCTGGGGACTTATCTAAGATGTCCAACATCTCCTCTTTGTTAATATCAACATGATTCAGAATATCGACACACTCTACCCTATACTCCTCATCCACCAAGTCCTTCTCTTTGGTGAATACTGAGGCAAATTATTTATTTAGTATCTCTTTCATTTCCTCTGGTTCCATACATTGATTCCCTCCAATATCCTTGAATGGACCAACCCTTTCTCTGGCTATCCTCTTGCTCTTTACATATGTATAAAACGCCGTAAGATTTTCCTTAATCCTGTTTACCGATAACATTTCATGACCCCTTTTAGCCTTCCTAACTCCTACCTTAAATTCCTCCCTACTTGCTTTCTATTCTTCAAGGGCTTCAACTGTTCAAAGCCTTTTAGACCTTACGAATACTTCCTTTTTCTTTTTGACAAGATTCATAATATCTGTCATTATCCAGGGTTCCCTATACTTGCCACCCTTATTTTTCGTCTTCACAAGTACATGCCGGTCCTGAATTCTATTCAACTGACATTTGAAAGCCTCTGGATGTTGATTTTCTCTCAAATAGCCTTGCCCAGTCACCACTCTCTAGATCCCACCTAATGCTGTTGTAATTAGCCTTCCCCCAGTCTGACACCTTCACCTGAGGACCACTCTTGTCTTTTTCCATAAGCAGCTTAAAACTTACAGAATATGATCACTGTTCCCTACTAAAACTTCGATCACCTGGCCGGGCTCATTTCCCAGCACCAGGTCTAATATGGCCCCTTCCCGAGTTCAGCTGTTTACATATTGTTTCAAGAAACCCTCCAGGACGCTCCCTACAAATTATGCTCCACCATGCCTCTAGCAGTAAGTGTGTCCCAGTCAATATAGAGAAAGTTAAAATCACCCACCATGACAACCCTATTGTTTATGCATCTCTCCCAAGATCTGTCTGCATATCTGCTCCTCTATCTCCCACTGGCTGTTAGGAAGTCTGTAGTAAACCCCCAACATTGTGACAGCACCCTTCCTATTCCTGAGCTCTACCCAGATTGTCTCGCTGCCTGAACCCTCCAAGGTGTCCTCCCTCAGCTCAGCTGCGATACTCTCCTTAACCAATAATGCAACTCCCCCAACCCATTTGCATCCCCTCTATCCTGTCTGAAGCATCTAAATCCTGAAATGTTTAGTTGCCAATCCTGTCCCTCTTTCAACCAAGTTTCTGTAATAGCAACAACATCATAATTCCACATACTAATCCAAGCTCTAAGTTCATCTGTCTTACCTGAAATACTCCTCGCAATGAAACTAATGCACTTCAGCCCCTCTGCGTTGACCAACCATTCACTGCATGCTCTTCCTCTTAATCTTACTGGCCTTAGTCCGTTATTTCTCCCGCTGACCTACTGCTCTGGTTCCCACCCCCTGCCATACTAGACAGTTCAATCTGTTTCACTGCCTTCCACTTTTCTCCTTACTAGCTTTTGTTTCTGTCCCCTCTTTACTACCCTCTGACTTCCTGCATTGGTTCCCATCTCCTGCCACATTAGTTTAAACCCTCCCCAACAGCGCTTGCAAACAACCCCGCCTAGGACATTGGTTCCAGTCCTGCTCAGGTGTAGGCGGTCCGAATTGTAATGGTCCCACCACTCCCAGAACTGGTTCCAATGTCCCAAAAATCTGAATCCCTCCCTCCTGCACCATCTCTCAAGCCACACATTCATCCTGTCTATCCTGTCATTCCTACTCTTGACTAGCACATGGCACTGGTAGCAATCCTGGGATTACTACCTTGGAGGTCCTACTTTTTAGTTTATCTCCTAACTACCTAAATTCAGCGTGTAGGACCTCATCCTTATTTTTATCTATATCTATGTGCACCACAACAGCTGGCAGTTTACCCTCCCCCTTTAGAATGTCCTGCAGCCGCTCTGAAACATCCAGGACCCTTGCACTCGGGAGGCAACATACCTTCCTGGAGTTTCGTTTGCGACACAGAAACGTCTGTCAACTCCCCTTACATTCGAATCCCCTATCATTATAGCTCTACCAGTCTTTTTCCTGCCCTGCTGCGCAGCAGAGCCAGCCACGGTGCCATGAACCTGGCTACTGCTGCCTTCCCCTGGTGAGTCATAGAATCAGGGCAGCACGGCAACATAATGATTAGCACAGTTCACAGCTCCACGGTCCCAGGTTCAATTCCCGGCTTAGGTCACTGTCTGTGTGGAGTCTGCACGTTCTCCCCATGTCTGCGTGGGTTTCCTCCGGGTGCTCTGGTTTCCTCCCACTGTCCAAACATGTGCAGGTTAGGTGGATTGGCTATTCCAAATTGCCCTTAGAGTCCAAAAAGGTTATGTGGGGTTATTGGGTTACGGTGGAGTGTGGGGCTTAAGTAGGGTGCTCTTTCCGAGGGCTGGTGCAGACTCGATGGGCTGAATGGCCTCCTTCTGCACTGTAAATTCTATGATTCTATAAGCACGTCTTTTGAGACTTGTGGGAGGAAACCGGAGCACCTGGAGGAAACCCACGCAGACACAGGGAGAACGTGCAGACTCCACGCAGACAGTGACCTAAGCCGAGAATCGAACCTGGGACCCTGGAGCTATGAAGCAACAGGCCTACCCACTGTGCTACCTCTGCATATTAATTCAATTTACTGCCTTGTTTCCATCACCTTCACATAATAAAAAGCTGTAACGCTCTAAACTGTGAATTTAGAACTTCAGTAGCTATTGTGCAATTGCTCCAGTGTCAACAGTTTTTCATCACCTCACCCAAGTAACAATTCTTCATACATTCACTTGTATAGAACTTGCATACTGCTGCAAAGAGAGAAACGTTATGTCTTGCACTCATCAGGACAAAGGCAAGAATACCAAATTTCAAACAATGTCAACAATTTATACTACATGAGAAAAGGGTGCTAGTTGGCTGGCTAATTGGCTCTGATTGGCTATGTCTTTGCAATGGAGAAAGCAACAGAGAACTATAGGCTCCCAAAGATTCTGGGTAATTCAAAAAGGCACAAGGCTTGAACACATTCCTTTTGTTTGCAGAGAATTGGTTGCTGTGTGTGAATGTATGTTGCCCCATGCCAGTGTAAAGGAGCCATAACACAAGTTTAACTGATTATCTTGAATTGACTATCAGTGTAGCTGTGAGCACACTCAAGATTGCTCAGCTAGAGGGCAGTATGGTGGCACAGTGGTTAGCATTCTGCCTCACGGCTCATGGTGCCGAGTACACGAGTTCGATCCCAGCCCCGGGTCACTGTCCGTGTGGAGTTTGCACTTTCTCCCCGTGTCTGCATGGGTCTCACCCCCACAACACAAAAGATGTGCAGAGTAGGTGGATTGGCCATGCTAAATTGCCCCTTAATGGGGGGAGAAAAAGGAATTGGAAACTAAATTTATTTTAAAAAAGATTGTTCAGCAAGTGCTGCCTAATCATGGAATCACCGCTAAGAGTGGGCATTTTATTTTGGATTTTGCAACTCTGGACTGGTCGAGTATATTGTAATTGTTTGAAGTTTGGGTTTTTTTGCATTTATTCTGCTGGGTGCAAGACAAACATCTCATCAACATATGTCTCTTTTCAACAAATCCTTCCTATCTAAGCCAAGAAGGTGGCTTCCATGGTCTATCTAACCTGCATACTTAATCCTGTGTTTCCATGAGTTCCAGCATGGTTTCCTGAACAGCATTCTGTATTGAGCATATCACCTCACCCTTGTTAATCTGGGAATATTGAGGACAGTTTCTACTACCCCTTCTGCCCGAGATGTGCGAAATTAATTAGCACATGCTAGGGGTGGATATGGAATCTTCAATCTTCCAGACCAATCATACCTGTAATTTAAAACTGAGAAGCGTATGATTTATTTTTAATGTACATTAATATTCTGTTGTTTGCATTGAAGGTATACATTCAATACATGAAATTTGCACGGAGAGCAGAGGGTATCAAGTCTGGTCGATCCATATTTAAGAAGGCAAGGGAAGATCCCAGAACACGGCATCATGTCTATGTGTCTGCTGCGCTGATGGAATACTACTGCAGTAAGGTGAGCTTCCTGGTCCTGTCCTGAGGTTCACAGCTCTGAACCACGGGACTCCCAATATATAACTGCTTTCTCTGCTCCCTTTCAGGACAAGGCAGTGGCCTTCAAGATATTTGAGCTGGGTTTAAAGAAGTATGGGGACATTCCAGAATACATATTGGCTTACATTGACTACCTTTCTCATCTCAATGGTAAGAACTGTATCCCATTTGTAGCTGTCAGCCATTCTTTAGACATGTGAGAGAAAGGTGTGTGCCTATTGTTGACAATGGATTTGGAACAAATTGATTCCATTTGTATTGTGCAAGGTGCAGTGGGATTGCAGCCTGAAATTAAGCCTGTGGAATTTGCTGGGTCTTTCCAGTGATCGGTCTCCATGCGTCCCAGCAGGCTCCACCTTGCGGCTAACGACAGGAGACATGCAGGCCAAGATCACAGATTCTGCACAGCGTAAAAGCATCTTTAGAATCATCGTGAATAAAAATGAAAAAAAAAAATATTTCTGGCCTTCCTTCCATGCATCAATATTCAGTAATGACATATAAGAAATCATTGCAATAAGGTGCAATTGTATAGCAACTTTAACATAATAAAACTGTTCCAAAATGTGAGAAAGACAACAAAGTGATAGAGGATTTAAAAAGCTGGCCAAAAGGCAGAATTGAAAGAGGTAGATTTGAGTACACTTTATAACAACAGTAGGAAGGTAAAAGGTTTCAAGGGGGAATTGTAGAGGGTGATACGAATGACTGAAAGTTCTGTCACCATGCAAGGTAACAGCAGGTATGATAGGTGCAATAGGAGGATCGCGGGTTGGGACACAGGATTAGAGGATCATGGGTTGGGACAGAGGGTTGAGGGTCTGCGAGGTGGGTTTGGACAGAGTTGGAGGATTGTGGGTTTGAGTTGGGGCAGAGTTGGAGGATTGAGGGTGTGAGTTGGGAGGGAGTTGGAGGATTGAGAGTGTGAGTTGGGACTGAGGGTTGTGAGTTGGGACAGAGTTGGATGATTGTGGGTGTGCGATGGGGCAGAGTTGGAGGATTGTGGGTGAGAGTTGGAGGATTGTGGGTGTGAGTTGGGACAGAGTTGGAGGACTGGGTGCGAGTTGGAACAGAGTTGGAGGTTTGTGGGTGTGAGTTGGGACAGAGTTGGAGGTTTGTGGGTGTGAGTTGGGGACAGAGTTGGAGGATTGTGGGTGTGAGTTGGGACAGAGTTGGAGGATTGTGGGTGTGAGTTGGGACTGAGGGTTGTGAGTTGGGACAGAGTTGGATGATTGTGGGTGTGAGATGGGGCAGAGTTGGAGGATTGTGGGTGAGAGTTGGAGTATTGTGGGTGTGAGTTGGGACCGAGTTGGAGGTTTGTGGGTGTGAGTTGGGACCGAGTTGGAGGATTGTGGGTGTGAGTTGGGACAGAGTTGGAGGATTGTGGGTGTGAGATGGGGCAGAGTTGGAGGATTGTGGGTGAGAGTTGGGACAGAGTTGGAGGATTGTGGGTATGAGTTGGGACAGAGTTGGAGGATTGTGGGTATGAGTTGGCACAGAGTTGGAGGATTGTGGGTGTGAGTTGGGACAGAGTTTGAGGATTATGGGTGTGAGTTGGCACAGAGTTGGATGATTGTGGGTGTGAGTTGGGCAGAGTTGGATGATTGTGGGTGTGTGTTGGCACAGAGTTGGAGGATTGTGGGTGTGAGTTGGGACCGAGTTGGAAGATTGTGGGTGTGAGTTGAGGACTGAGGTTCGAAGTATTGTGGGTGTGAGTTGGGACAGAGTTGGAGGATTGCAGGTGAGTTGGGACCGAGTTGGAGGATTGTGGGGGTGAGTAGGGACCTGTTGGAGGATTGTGGGTGTGAGATGGGACAGAGTTGGAGGATTGCGGGTGAGTTGGGACAGAGTTGGAGGATTGTGGGGGTGAGTAGGGACCTGTTGGAGGATTGTGGGCGTGAGTTGAGACACAGTTGGAGGATTGTGGGTGTGAGTTGGGACCGAGTTGGATGATTGTGGGTGTGAGTTGGGACAGAGTTGGAGGATTGTGGGTGTGAGTTGGGACAGAGTTGGAGGATTGTGGGTGTGAGTTGGGACCGAGTTGGAGGATTGTGGGTGTGAGTTGGACCGAGTTGGAGGATTGTGGGTGTGAGTTGGGACAGAGTTGGAGGATTGTGGGTGTGAGTTGGGACAGAGTTGGAGGATTGTGGGTGTGGTTAGGGGACTGAGGGTTGGGGGATTGTGGGTGTGAGTTGGACAGAGTTGGAGGATTGCGGGTGTGAGTTGGGACAGAGTTGGAGGATTGCGGGTGTGAGTTGGGACAGAGTTGGAGGATTGTGGGTGTGAGTTGGGACAGAGTTGGAGGATTGTGGGTGTGAGTTGGGACAGAGTTGGAGGATTGTGGGTGTGAGTTGGGACAGAATTGGAGGATTGTGGGTGTGAGTTGGGACAGAGTTGGAGGATTGTGGGTGTGAGATGGGGCAGAGTTGCAGGATAGTGGGTGTGAGTTGGGACAGAGTTGGAGGATTGTGGGTGTGAGTTGGGACCGAGTTGGAGGATTGTGGGTGTGAGATGGGGCAGAGTTGGAGGATTGTGGGTGTGAGTTGGGACCGAGTTGGAGGATTGTGGGTGTGAGTTGGGACAGAGTTGGAGGATTGTGGGTGTGGTTAGGGGACTGAGGGTTGGGGGATTGTGGGTGTGAGTTGGACAGAGTTGGAGGATTGCGGGTGTGAGTTGGGACAGAGTTGGAGGATTGCGGGTGTGAGTTGGGACAGAGTTGGATGATTGTGGGTGTGAGTTGGGACAGAGTTGGAGGATTGTGGGTGTGAGTTGGGACAGAGTTGGAGGATTGTGGGTGTGAGTTGGGACAGAGTTGGAGGATTGTGGGTGTGAGTTGGGACCGAGTTGGGGGGTTGTGGGTGTGAGTTGGGACAGAGTTGGAGGATTGTGGGTGTGAGTTGGGACATAGTTGGAGGATTGTGGGTGTGGGTAGGCACAGAGTTGGAGGATTGTGGGTGTGAGTTGGGACCGAGTTGGAAGATTGTGGGTGTGAGTTGAGGACTGAGGTTCGAAGTATTGTGGGTGTGAGTTGGGACAGAGTTGGAGGATTGCGGGTGAGTTGGGACCGAGTTGGAGGATTGTGGGGGTGAGTAGGGACCTGTTGGAGGATTGTGGGTGTGAGATGGGACAGAGTTGGAGGATTGCGGGTGAGTTGGGACAGAGTTGGAGGATTGTGGGGGTGAGTAGGGACCTGTTGGAGGATTGTGGGCGTGAGCTGGGACACAGTTGGAGGATTGTGGGTGTGAGTTGGGACCGAGTTGGATGATTGCGGGTGTGAGTTGGGACAGAGTTGGAGGATTGTGGGTGTGAGTTGGGACAGAGTTGGAGGATTGTGGGTGTGAGTTGGGACCGAGTTGGAGGATTGTGGGTGTGAGTTGGGACCGAGTTGGAGGATTGTGGGTGTGAGTTGGGACCGAGTTGGAGGATTGTGGGTGTGAGTTGGGACAGAGTTGGAGGATTGTGGGTGTGGTTAGGGGACTGAGGGTTGGGGGATTGTGGGTGTGAGTTGGACAGAGTTGGAGGATTGCGGGTGTGAGTTGGGACCGAGTTGGAGGATTGTGGGTGTGAGATGGGGCAGAGTTGGAGGATTGTGGGTGTGAGTTGGGACCGAGTTGGAGGATTGTGGGTGTGAGTTGGGACAGAGTTGGAGGATTGTGGGTGTGGTTAGGGGACTGAGGGTTGGGGGATTGTGGGTGTGAGTTGGACAGAGTTGGAGGATTGTGGGTGTGAGTTGGGACAGAGTTGGAGGATTGCGGGTGTGAGTTGGGACAGAGTTGGAGGATTGCGGGTGTGAGTTGGGACAGAGTTGGAGGATTGTGGGTGTGAGTTGGGACAGAGTTGGAGGATTGTGGGTGTGAGTTGGGACAGAGTTGGAGGATTGTGGGTGTGAGTTGGGACAGAGTTGGAGGATTGTGGGTGTGAGTTGGGACCGAGTTGGGGGGTTGTGGGTGTGAGTTGGGACAGAGTTGGAGGATTGTGGGTGTGAGTTGGGACAGAGTTGGAGGATTGTGGGTGTGGGTAGGCACAGAGTTGGAGGATTGTGGGTGTGAGTTGGGACCGAGTTGGAAGATTGTGGGTGTGAGTTGAGGACTGAGGTTCGAAGTATTGTGGGTGTGAGTTGGGACAGAGTTGGAGGATTGCGGGTGAGTTGGGACCGAGTTGGAGGATTGTGGGGGTGAGTAGGGACCTGTTGGAGGATTGTGGGTGTGAGATGGGACAGAGTTGGAGGATTGCGGGTGAGTTGGGACAGAGTTGGAGGATTGTGGGGGTGAGTAGGGACCTGTTGGAGGATTGTGGGCGTGAGTTGGGACACAGTTGGAGGATTGTGGGTGTGAGTTGGGACCGAGTTGGATGATTGCGGGTGTGAGTTGGGACAGAGTTGGAGGATTGTGGGTGTGAGTTGGGACAGAGTTGGAGGATTGTGGGTGTGAGTTGGGACCGAGTTGGAGGATTGTGGGTGTGAGTTGGGACCGAGTTGGAGGATTGTGGGTGTGAGTTGGGACCGAGTTGGAGGATTGTGGGTGTGAGTTGGGACAGAGTTGGAGGATTGTGGGTGTGGTTAGGGGACTGAGGGTTGGGGGATTGTGGGTGTGAGTTGGACAGAGTTGGAGGATTGCGGGTGTGAGTTGGGACAGAGTTGGAGGATTGCGGGTGTGAGTTGGGACAGAGTTGGATGATTGTGGGTGTGAGTTGGGACAGAGTTGGAGGATTGTGGGTGTGAGTTGGGACAGAGTTGGAGGATTGTGGGTGTGAGTTGGGACAGAGTTGGAGGATTGTTGGTGTGAGTTGGGACAGAGTTGGAGGATTGTGGGTGTGAGTTGGGACCGAGTTGGAGGATTGTGTGTGTGAGATGGGGCAGAGTTGGATGATTGTGGGTGTGAGTTGGGACGGAGTTGGAGGATTGTGGGTGTGAGTTGGGACAGAGTTGGAGGATTGTGGGTGTGAGATGGGGCAGAGTTGGAGGATTGTGGGTGTGAGTTGGGACCGAGTTGGAGGATTGTGGGTGAGAGTTGGGACAGAGTTGGAGGATTGTGGGTGTGAGTTGGGACAGAGTTGGAGGATTGTGGGTGTGAGTTGGGCAGAGTTGGATGATTGTGGGTGTGGTTAGGGGACTGAGGGTTGGGGGATTGTGGGTGTGAGTTGGGACAGAGTTGGAGGATTGTGGGTGTGAGATGGGGCAGAGTTGGAGGATTGTGGGTGTGAGTTGGGACCGAGTTGGAGGATTGTGGGTGTGAGTTGGGACAGAGTTGGAGGATTGTGGGTGTGGTTAGGGGACTGAGGGTTGGGGGATTGTGGGTGTGAGTTGGACAGAGTTGGAGGATTGCGGGTGTGAGTTGGGACAGAGTTGGAGGATTGCGGGTGTGAGTTGGGACAGAGTTGGATGATTGTGGGTGTGAGTTGGGACAGAGTTGGAGGATTGTGGGTGTGAGTTGGGACAGAGTTGGAGGATTGTGGGTGTGAGTTGGGACAGAGTTGGAGGATTGTGGGTGTGAGTTGGGACAGAGTTGGAGGATTGTGGGTGTGAGTTGGGACCGAGTTGGGGGGTTGTGGGTGTGAGTTGGGACAGAGTTGGAGGATTGTGGGTGTGAGTTGGGACAGAGTTGGAGGATTGTGGGTGTGAGTTGGGACAGAGTTGGAGGATTGTGGGTGTGAGTTGGGACAGAGTTGGAGGATTGTGGGTGTGAGTTGGGACCGAGTTGGAGGATTGTGTGTGTGAGATGGGGCAGAGTTGGATGATTGTGGGTGTGAGTTGGGACAGAGTTGGAGGATTTTGGGTGTGAGTTGGGACCAAGTTGGAGGATTGTGAGTGAGAGTTGGGACAGAGTTGGAGGATTGTGAGTGTGAGTTGGGCAGAGTTGGAGGATTGTGGGTGTGGTTAGGCGACTGAGGGTTGGGGGATTGTGGGTGTGAGTTGGGACAGAGTTGGATGATTGTGGGTGTGAGTTGGGACAGAGTTGGAGGATTGTGAGTGTGAGTTGGGACCGAGTTTGAGGATTGTGAGTGAGAGTTGGGACAGAGTTGGAGGATTGTGGGTGTGAGTTGGGCAGAGTTGGAGGATTGTGGGTGTGGTTAGGGGACTGAGGGTTGGGGGATTGTGGGTGTGAGTTGGGACAGAGTTGGAGGATTGTGGGTGTGAGATGGGGCAGAGTTGCAGGATTGTGGGTGTGAGTTGGGACAGAGTTGGAGGATTGTGGGTGTGAGTTGGGACCAAGTTGAAGGATTGTGGGTGTGAGATGGGGCAGAGTTGGAGGATTGTGGGTGTGAGTTGGGACAGAGTTGGAGGATTGTGGGTGGGAGTTGGCACAGAGTTGGAGGATTGTGGGTGTGAGATGGGACAGAGCTGGAGGATTGTGGGTGTGAGTTGGGACTGAGTTGGAGGATTGTGGGTGTGAGTTGGGACAGAGTTGGAGGATTGTGGGTGTGAGTTGGGGACCGAGTTGGAGGATTGTGGGTGTGAGTTGGGCAGAGTTGGATGATTGTGGGTGTGAGGTGGGACAGAGTTGGAGGATTGTGGGTGTGAGTTGGGACCGAGTTGGAGGATTGTGGGTGTGAGTTGGGACAGAGTTGGAGGACTGTGGGTGTGAGTTGGGACCGAGTTGGAGGATTGTGGGTGTGAGTTGGGACAGAGTTGGAGGATTGTGGGTGTGAGATGGGGCAGAGTTGAAGGATTGTGGGAGTGAGTTGGGACCGAGTTGGAGGATTGTGGGTGTGAGTTGGGACAGAGTTGGAGGATTGTGGGTGTGAGTTGGGACAGAGTTGGAGGATTGTGGGTGTGAGTTGGAACAGAGTTGGAGGATTGTGGGTGTGAGTTGGGACAGAGTTGGAGGACTGTGGGTGTGAGTTGGGACCGAGTTGGAGGATTGTGGGTGTGAGTTGGGACAGAGTTGGAGGATTGTGGGTTAGTTGGGACCGAGTTGGAGGATTGTGGGTGTGTGTTGGGCAGAGTTGGAGGACTGTGGGTGTGAGTTGGGACAGAGTTGGAGGATTGTGGGTGTGAGTTGGGACAGAGTTGGAGGATTGTGGGTGTGAGTTGGGACCGAGTTGGAGGATTGTAGGTGTGAGATGGGGCAGTGTTGGAGGATTGTGGGTGTGAGTTGGGACCGAGTTGGAGGATTGTGTGTGTGAGTTGGGCAGAGTTGGATGATTGTGGGTGTGAGTTGGGACCGAGTTGGAGGATTGTGGGTGTGAGATGGGGCAGAGTTGGAGGATTGTGGGTGTGAGTTGGGACAGAGTTGGAGGATTTTGGGTGTGAGTTGGGACAGAGTTGGATGATTGTGGGTGTGAGTTGGGACAGAGTTGGATGATTGTGGGTGTGAGATGGGGCAGAGTTGGAGGATTGTGGGTGTGAGTTGGGGACAGAGTTGGATGATTGTGGGTGTGAGTTGGGACAGAGTTGGAGGATTGTGGGTGTGAGTTGGGACAGAGTTGGATGATTGTGGGTGTGAGTTGGGGGATTCAAGTGTGGAATTCTTAGCCACAAGCTATTGTCGAAACCAAGACGACAGATGTGGAAAGGCCAGAAAATTGAACAGTACAATTAGATTAGGCGTAAAAATTGTTTCAAAGAAGTATTAGTTTGGTGAGCAGTCTGGCTGTGTCGGATTAAGCCAGGTGGCTCATGGAGACTCACCCTGCCACGTACTTGACAGGCTGAATGGTCTTCCTGAAATATTCAGTGAATTGTGAAGAGAATCTTATGTATAATGCCCTGTCACAGTCGCTGCACAGCAGCTTGTGTTTAACTGCATCTTGTCTACATTTCAGAGGACAATAATACCAGAGTTTTGTTTGAACGGGTGCTGACGTCTGGATCCTTACCTCCTGAAAAATCTGGGTAATATTCCTGTCCTTAAACATTCAATCAGCATGTGGAAAGTTAAATGTTTTGACATACTTTAAAGAGTTTGATTTTTTTTTAAGTGAATCTGACATTAATTTTATTAACTATTATTTAGTATGCAGCAGCCTTGCTACAGCTTTTATAAACATTTTCTTTCAAGTTTGTTTTGGAAAACACTCTTTAGATTATGTTTTGTCTTTTCCAGTCATGGTACAGTATGTCATAGTGTGTAGAGTAATCAATACTTACAAGCACAGTCAACTCCCCTGCCTTCAGATAATCTAATCATTCATATCTGTTTAACCCTAGTAAATGACAGAGTACAACCGGGCTACTCAAATCAGCTCAGAGTGGCAGAAGCATTTCTGTACTCTCGGATGAGACTAATAAATTGTAATGACCATTCATGATTATTCCTACTTGGGCCTTGCGCTAACTCCCACTAATTTGTGGAGCAAATCAGGATAAACACTCAAAACAATGGGTGATAATCCAGTGCGTAAAATATACATCGAAACATAGATAGAAGACGGAAGCAGGAGGTGGCCCTTTGAGCCTGCTCTGCCATTCATTATGATCATGGCTGATCATTAATTTCAATACATTGATCCCGCCTTCCACCCATATCCCTTGATCCCTTTAGCCCCAACAGCTATATCTAATTCCTTCTTGAAATTACACAACGTTTTTGCTTCAACTACTTTCAGCGGTAGTGAATTCCACAGATTCACCACTCTCTGGGTGAAGAAATCTCTCTTCATCTCAGCCCTAAATATCAATGTAAAGTGACAGCAGTTGGACAAGCCTCAATCTTTCATTTAAAAATAAACTTTTTTTCCCCCCCTTCAGTGTTGCTCTGCCCTGCAGGCAATGAATGAAGTTAAATTCAAACCATTGTCTCTCTCACTGCACCCATCATAATGCACTGTAGGGGACAAATGTTCACCAAAATTATATTTTTAAAAAACATTATATTTTGATAGAGCAGCTAGGGAGACACTATTTCCATTGTCATGTAGCCAGAGAACACAGATTTAAAATAATTGACCAAAAAAATCACAGGAGATGAGATTTTTTTTAATATGCAGCGAGTTTATTTGATCTGGGATGCACTGCCTGAAAGGGCAATGGAAGCAAATTCAATAGTAACTTTAAAAAGGGAACTTGATAGGGCAGCACGGTGGCGCAGTGGTTAGCATTGTTACTTCACGGCACCGAGGTCCCAGGTTCGATCCCGGCTCTGGGTCACTGTCCGTGTGGAGTTTGCGCCTTCTCCCCGTGTTTGTGTGGGTTTCACCCCCACAACTCAAAGATGTGCAGGGTAGGTGGATTGATCACGCTAAATTGCCCCTTAATTAGAAGAAATTAATTGGGTACTCTAAATTTATTTTTAAAAAGGGAACTCGATATATACTTGACAAGGAAAATATTGCAGGGCTGTGGGGAAAAGGCAAGAGGAATGGAACTCATTGTAGATAAGTCGTTCAAAGGGCCGGCACAGTCGTGAGAGGCCAAATGGCCGCCTTCTGTGCTGTCATGTGATTCTTTTAAGTTTTTATTCAAATGTTTTAAGTGACAATTAATGCAGATTGCCACTATTGATCTAAAGTTTAGTCACGTTTGTCTTGATTGGAAAGTCCAAAATGGTTTTCTAGTTTTGAAGAGGAGGATTGAGGACTTGGAAAGGTGTAAACGACTTGACATGCTGTCATTTCTAATATTAGCAGGCACAATATTAGAAAGCTGCTCCATTGCAACATCAGAGGGCTGAATTATGACTACCCTAATTCTGTTTTTTGCTTTATTGCTCCCATCAAAATTACAGAGAGATCTGGGCACGATTTCTGGCTTTTGAAAGTAACATTGGAGATCTAGCTAGTATCCTGAAAGTGGAAAAGAGGAGGTTTGCCGCTTTTAAGGAGGAATATGAAGGAAAGGAAACAGCCTTACTAGTGGACAGATACAAATTTATGGACCTGTTTCCCTGTTCAAACAGTGAACTTAAAGCCCTTGGATATAAGGTATGTACTTTTCCACTGTCACATTTCGTTCCCTTCGCACTTGTATCACATGTCATGATGTTGTTGGTCTTCATGTTTTTCTCTAAGCATTATTTTCCTCTGAGCATTGGCATCAGTGTGTCTGGCTGTGAAATTGAGATTTTATTTCACAACTATGCAGCTATTCCCAGTGTGGGGAAATGTTTGATTCGGCATTAACATCATCAAACCTGCTTTGTGTAACCCAGCATCTCAGATTAAACTTGCTGAGCCCTCGGAAGAGCTGTTCCGCTGCAAATTTGGATCACTGCAGTTAATTGAGATCACGAGACCCATTCACAGAATCGTTACTGCGTTGGAGATGTCTGCGTCGGCTCACCAAATGAGGATTATGACTTGGTGTCATTCCCCTGCCTTCTCCCTGTTACACTTGCACATTGTTTCTATTCAAATAATTGCCTAATTCCCCCTTGAATGCCTTGATTGAACCTGCCTCCACCACACTTCCAAACAGTGCACTCAACCTGATTCGCTGTGTGGAAATATTTTTCTCTCATCACGTTTGTTTCTTTAGAACCAGCCCAAACAAATATATTATAGTAAATCAAACCTTCATTTGCTGTCGACCTACCACCAACTAATCACCATAAATGACTGAGCCGTGCTCCAAACTTGAAAGTTAGTCAGTTATCAATGGAAAAAGAATGGCATTGCAAATGGCAAATGTTTCAGGATTTTAGACAATGGTGTCACATAACTGGAAGTGCCGTGAATTACAAAGGGCAATACAACAGATCTTTCCATCCTAGATTGCACAGATCACCAAGCAGGCTTAACTTGAAGGCTTTGCTCTGAAGACTGGGGATATTAAAGACCCAGTTTGGTCCTGCACTCTATTTCTGCTCAAATCTTTTCCGCTTCATTTACATTACTGAGATCGTCCTGATGGCTATAACCTTGGTAGACGATCTCTCCTTGTTCTCCTCCTCTTTGCAACTTTTGACATAGTTGAACATTCTGTCCTTCCCCATGCCCATAGTGCTATCTTGGTTCGACTTCTATCTGTCGCTAAATGACCAGTAAAGCTCCCCGCCCTCTGAAAAGTGTCTTCAGGTGTGCCTCAAAGCTTCATCTTCTGCCTCCTGCACTTCCTCGTTTTAATGTGCAGTCCTTTAGCAGCATGGTCCAGGGCTTTGCCTCCAGATTTCACCTGGGCAATTTAGGTATCTGCTACAGCCCTCTTGAATTCATTCCCACCACTATGTTATCTGTTTGCCCTGAATAAGCCAGAATTTAGCAGCACTATCAGCAAGATGGAAGTTTCAGGTGTGATTCTCTGGCCTGGTTGCGCTTGAGCGAGAGAACAACATGGCCGTGAATCCTGGGGGAAGCCTCCTGCGGGCCTCCCGGCAGCCTCCACGCCTTGAGGGATACAACCAAGTCCTGCGATGCGTCGGAATCAGAACTCTGCCCAAAAGGGGTGGAACCATATGACCTACCTACATAGGATCTACCGGCCTCCCTCAATTTACCGGCCTCTCCATTGAGGCTGCAGCCGGGTGCCGATCAGTGCTGGTCCATAAGAACGTTGACCAGGCGGAAAGGCACCAGGAGGGTCTCCCGGGTCATTGGATGCCCTTGGTGGTCCGGGATAGAGCTGTGTGGCCCCCACCCTCCTCCTGGAACTTGGAACTGCCCAGGTGACACTGCCAAACTGGCTGGAGTACTGCCAGGGTGGCAGTGTCAAGGGTCAGGGCCTGAGGACGCCATGCCCGTGAAAGGAGGGTGTTTGAAGGGTGGGAGTGTGCAGGGCAGGTAAGTAGGGCCTCCTGGGGGGTGGGGGGGTTACGGGTGAGTGTCCTGGAAGGGTGGGTGACGGGTGGATGTCCTGGAAGGTGGGTGGGGTTGCTGTTGGGGGCTTGCAGGGGGGAGGGGCAGGATCCCGTAGCAGGGTGTCCTCACTTGGGGAGGTTTGGAGTAATGCCCATGTGTGTGGGGGGGTGACATTGCCCATGGGTGAGCGGTGTGGGGGACCCACAAGCTCACTTACAGGTCAGCGAACCCTTTCAAAATGGTGGCCTGATCTTGGATTTCAGCTCACCAGTGCTGAAAAAAATTCTAAGTGTGGGCTAAATCAGTGAGAAACTCCCAGGGCCCAAAGATTGACTAAGTTGCATTGGATAGCGGTGGGGAACGCGCCAGCAGAGCCGGCAGGAAACTCCATGAAAAACCTGCCACAAATTAATTTAGAAATTTTTGCATTGAATTGCACCCATGTTTGACAATTGCCAGAAATGTTGCATCTTTTAGTTTTATTTTTAATCCCCTCCTTCCCAGTGTCCTGTTTGCCGCTCAGATAAACTTAAACCCTGCATATGCCCTATCGCCAAGTCTATCCAATAATACCTGCATACTATCTACCTATATTCTTATCAACCCCCCTCCCATCATTGACATTTTCGAGCATGCTTTCGCTGTCTCGTGGTTTCATTGCATCAACATGATGGCCACTTGAACTTCAGACTTCATAAACTCAAGTTATTCTCTTCCCTCTCGGATGGACATGAAAGATTCCTGGCACCAAGACCATGGAATATCTTCCTGGTGTCCTGGCCAATATTTATCCCTCAACCAACATCACTAACACAGACTGATTATTATGACATTGCTATTTGTGGAAACTCACTGTGCCTGCTGCTTATATTATAATGACTACCTTCAAAAGTACTTGATTAGCTGTGAAATATTGTTGGATGTTCTTAGGTTATGAAAGGAGCTACGTCAGTGCAAGTACTTTTAAAATCTGTTTTCCTATCGTATACCAAGTCCCAAGACATCATCCTTACACCATGGGCGGAATTCTCCGCTCCCGCGATGAATCGGGAAGGCCGTCGTGAACTCGGCCGAGTTTCACGACGGCTCTACACGGCCCGTTTCCCGAACGATTCTGGCCCTGGAAATGGGCTATGAGCGGGGCCGCAGGAACCACGTGGGGAATGGCGGCAAAAGCCTGCGACCCCCGAATGACGGCAGAATGGCGCCGCTCTGTGTCGTAAAAGGGCGCAAGCGACTAAAACCAGTGAGGGCCTGACAAGACGGAGCCACGGAGGGCCGCGCCGAGGTTCGGGGAGACTGACCTCGAGACCCTCCTTGAGGTGGAGCAACGGAGGGGCATCATCTGCCCTAGAAGAGGGCATCGCCACCCTGCCAGCGTTGTGTGACGGGCCTGGCGTGAGATGGGCACGGCAGTGAGTGCTTTGAGGCAGACCCCTCAGTCTGGGGAGCAGTGCCGGAAGAAGCTCCACGACCTCACCAGGGCGGACAGGGTAAGTGCCAAGAGGGTGCCCCCGGGTCACAACAACCCCCCCCCCATGACCCCCCCACAACAGGACAAGACTGCTCACAACAACCGGGAGCGGAACAGGACCGGAGGGGGTTCACCCATCATGCACCCCCGACAGTGTTTGAAGAGAGGGCACTGGACCTTGCTGGGGGACCTGGCACCCGGGAGGTCGAGGTTGGAGGTGCAGAACCAAGTGAGACAACCCTGCATGACAACAACCCCCCCCCCCGCCCACCACCTGAGCCCATCCTCTGTCCCCTCACACTCTACCCACTGGACCATCCTACGCCCGGCCGAGCGTGTCTAACTATCCCCGTATTATTCTGTTCCCTAGTGCGTGCTCACAAACGTCCAGGGCCGTCTGCTGCCAAACACAGGCGCCCATCCGCCACGACCACCGCACCCAGGGCCGCATGCCAGAGGGTGGCAGGAGGTCAGCCAGGAGTGCCATCCTCCCAACCCCGGACCCCCGAGCAGGACGCACAAAGGACGGCAACACACTCAACAGAGTCACCTGAGGGAGAACCAGACTTGGGCCGCGTGCGCCCTGCGCTGGGATATGACTGGGACGAGGACACAGCTGATTTTATGACGGACGACGACCTAGAGCTTGCGGCACCGCTGTCTCCCACACCATCCACCATCCCAGCGACATTCACCTCGGTTGGGCAATTAAGTGATGAGGCTCCTTGGTCACGGTCTGGTGTGCACAACACAGCTGAGCAGGTACAGCAGGTGGAGGTCGGAGCAGCCGAGGGGCTGGGCGCTCAGAGGGCAGCCCAGGCCCAGCTTTCAGCTGGCTCCCAGACGTTTCCCGGGTTCCTGGATTTATTCAACCCATGTGGACAGCCGATGCATTTCGAAACCCAGGGACACAATGGCGGGATGAGGGCCGTCTTCCAGCAGCTGCAGACGCAGTTAGAGGAGTCAAACCGCGTCCAGGAGCAGGGAGTGGTGCCGCTCATGGCAGCCACCCAGGCCGACAACGCACGAGTGGCGTCCGCGGTCGAGGCAATGGGTGAAACGGTTTCGACCATGGGTCAGGTTCTGCAAGACGTTGGGCTTCACGTGCACGCGTCATCCACGGCCCTGGAGAGGGCTGCCCTCTCACAGGCAGCAATGCGCCACAGCCAACATGACATTGCCGGTGCACTATGGGCCCTGGCCGAATATCACCAGGTCATGGCCCAGTCCCAGCACGCCATGGCACAGTCCCAGCAGGCCATGGCACAGTCCCAGCACACCATGGCACAGTCCCAGCACGCCATGGTACAGTCCCAGCAGGCCATGGCACAGTCCCAGCAGGCCATGACACAGTCCCAGCACGCCATGGCACAGTCCCAGCAGGCCATGGCACAGTCCCAGCAGGCCATGGCACAGTCCCAGCACGCCATGGCACAGTCCCAGCACGCCATGGCACAGTCCCAGCAGTCAGTCACGGAGAGCATCAACCGCCTGAAACACATGCTGGATGGCATCACGCACTCACAGGTTGAGGTCGCATAGTCCCTGGCGGGAATGTCTCACTCCCTGGACTCCGTCTCAGCGAACCTTCGGACCCTGGTCGATACGGTTACAGGCCTCCAGGACTGGCAGCGCCAGGTGTCGGTGGGGCGACGGAGCACCTCCCCGCTCGCACCTCCGTCCCACAGTGAGGCCCGGGGGCCACCGGGCTCCCCGAGGGAGGAGGAGGTTCTGGGGCCTGTCCCATTAACTCCATCACGGGACGTCCCTGAACGCTCGGCCTCCCCCCGTCCCATCCCTGGTGCATCGGGTGGGCAGCAGGCAGAGCAGGGTGGCACCACGTCATCCGAAACGCCCACGGAGCAGCCTGGCCCATCAAGGCCAGGTTGCCCCAGGAAACGAGATCCGACGGGGAGACATGTCGTGGGGCGTGATTCTAGGCAGTCCGCCTCCACTCCTGCTGTACCATCTGGGGATTCACTTAGACGTATTGGTAAGGCAACGAAGAGGGACACAGAGTAGGTTGGCACGGGTGAAGGGCACAGTTTAGTTGTAGGGGCTAGGGCATCTGTAAATAATGTTAACCATTAAACTCACTGTTGCACCTAATGTGTAAGTGTGATTTTTCCGTTGACACAGGGATCGTGATGGTTTCCGAGTGTCGCTGGGGTTGACGAGCGGTGAAACTTCGGCGCCGGGTGTGCAGCCCCTTCCCCCCCACCCCCTCCACAGCTACCCCACGCGGGCACGTGATGGAGTGTCCCTGACGAACTCAGCGACCACCGAGATGGATGGTTCAGCTACTGCCATGAGTCAGACTTTGTCTAATGATTCTGAGCTCACAGCTCATCGCAGAGCGGGCTGTCATCATTCAACATGGCACTGATCACACCCGCTGACATAGCCATCAATGTCGTGCCATACCGTTGTGCCGCAGTGGTAAGGGTGATTTAGAACTGGACCAGTGTACACAGAGCGCGCGGTGGGGGGAGGGGGGGGGGGGGGGGGGGGGGGGGGGGGGGCAGTTGTGTGCTGACCGTCTGCACGACTGGCGATCCAGGTGGTAGTGTTGGTGTTCAGCGGTGCCGTCGCACGCAGTGCGAGAATCTGGCTGCCCTCAACGCGTCGCGTGCCCGCTGTCCTCGCCGGTGCCGTCGTGCATCCTCTTGGGCATTACCAGCACCCGGGTTGTGTCTGTGTGCTGCGCCCAACGCACCACCAACCTCCTCCTCCTCCTCCGTCTCCGTGTTGGCACCACTGCTAGTGGCTTCTCCCTCCGACTCCTCCACCAGGGCATCTCCCCTCTGCATCGCGATGTTGTGCAGCGCACAGCAGACCGCAACAATGCGAGCGACCCTGTCGGGCTGGTACTGCAGGGCCCCTCCAGAGCGGTCCAGGCACCTGAATCGCATTTTCAGCAGACCAAAGCAGCGCTCCACCACACCCCTGGTTGATGCATGGGCCTCATTGTAAAGGGTCTACGCGTTGGTCTGAGGCCTCCGTATGGGCGTCATCAGGCAAGACCTCAGTGGATAACCCCTGTCGCCCAGCAACCAGCCGGGGGGGCCGTCCTTTAAACATATCAGGGATGAATGACTGCGCAAGAATGCACACATCATGCACACTCCCAGGGAACCTTGCGCACACGTGCATAATCTTCATGTGTACCGTGTCGGCAGCACGGTAGCATTGTGGATAGCACAATCGCTTCACAGCTCCAGGGTCCCAGGTTCGATTCCGGCTTGGGTCACTGTCTGTGCGGAGTCTGCACATCCTCCCCGTGTGTGCGTGGGTTTCCTCCGGGTGCTCCGGTTTCCTCCCACAGTCACAAAGCTGTGCAGGTTAGGTGGATTGGCCATGATAAATTGCCCTTAGTGTCCAAAATTGCCCTTAGTGTTGGGTGGGGTTACTGGGTTGCTGGGTTATGGGGTGGAGGTGTTGACCTTGGGTAGGGTGCTCTTTCCAAGAGCCGGTGCAGACTCGATAGGCCGAATGGCCTCCTCCTGCACTGTAAATTCTATGATCATCTATGATGAACCACCTGGATATTCATGGAGTATGTCCCCCTCCTGTTTGTGAACACCTCCCTGTTGCCTGCAGGCAGGCGCATGGGGACGTGAACACAATCAATGAGCCCCTGGACCATCGGTATCCCGGCCACGTTGGCAAATGCATGGGCTCGTGCTTCTTGATTTACTCGGTCCTCGGGAAAGGTGATGTAGCGGTCGGCGATGGCATAGAGGGCGTCGGTCACATCCCGGATGCACCTGTGCACCAATGACTGCGAGATCCCGGATAGGTCCCCGCTCGGAGACTGGAAGGAGCCGGTCACTTAAAAGTTAAGTGCCACCGTCACCTTGACGGCAACCGGGATCGCGTGTCCTCCTCCCGTTCCACGTGGGGCGAGGTGCGCCACAAGGTGACAGATATATGTCACCGTCTCTCTGCTCAACCAGAGTCTCCTCCTGCAGGTGATGTCCGGCAGTGTCTCGAAAGAGATCCGGCCACGGTACACCCTAGGCCACGGTCGTCGCCTCCGGCGCCTTGGCTCCACCATCAATGTCTCCTCCTCCTCCCCCCCCCCCCCCCCCCCCCTCCCCCCCATGCTGCTCGATGACGGGCCACTCTGCGGCCATTTCCTCTGCTGCTGCAGCTGCCCCTGCATCCACTGCGGGTTGTGGCTGTGGACGCTGCTCCATCTCCAACTGCAGTGCAGCAGCCCCAACCACTGCGCTGAACATAGTCGTTCGGTTTGAATACATTATGGTCACCTACAGAAGGGTGGTGGGGGGCAGAGAAACGACATGTTAAACGGAGGTTATCCGACACCTCGGCAGCTGCCTGCCACGGGATACCTGTGTGTCCCGGTGGCCTGGTCGCGCTGCTGACACGCGGCCAGCCTAACCCCTGGTCACTTTCTGCGTCCAGCGGGCAGTTAACAACACATCCTCCTCACCGGTGCGTCAGTGGGCTGTGGCCATCAGCCACAGGGCAACCAGCGGCCGTGTCCTCGTCACCGCCCTGCCATGGCAGGGCGGCTGACATGTTGCATCCGGGGGTGGACGACCCACTCCACTCCCTCTCCCCCCTCCCACCTCCACTCACTCACTCTCCCCCCTCCCACTCACTCCCTCTCCCCCCCTCCCCCCTCCCTCCCTCCCTCTCCCCCCCACCCCCCCACTTCTCCCCCCCCACCTCTCCCTCCCTCCCTCTCCCCGCTTCTCCCCCCCCCCCCCCCCCCCCCACTGGCTGCTGAGTTCTCAGGGATACCTTCCCCAGCTCGCCGAGACTCCGGGACGGTCCGCTCACCTCCTCACTCCTCGTCAGCCAGCATGACTGGCTGGCGACTTTAAAAAGCAGGTGTGAACGGCCACGTACTGACCTTGCGTTACGATGTCGGTACTTCGGCCCAGAGAATTGCGGGGGTGCCGGGGAATCGTCTTTTTGCCTGCATCGGCCGATTCGGCGTGGTTTTGCGCGTGATATACGATTACAAAAATTTGGCCGGTTGGGAGAATAGCGGGAGCGCGTCGGACCGGCGTCGCAGGAAAAAATGGCGCGGTTCGCTATTCTCCCAACCAGCGTGGGGTCGGAGAATCGCGCCCCATGTCTTAATGCATCAAATAGTCAGCTGGCACTGTCTGCTCTTCTGACTCAGACTGATTACGCTTGTGGCTTCCCTGCTCTTCACCACTAACAGCAGATCCCTCAAACCTCACATTCTGTCCATCCTAGAATTCCTTCCCAGAAGCTCTATGCCTTGCCACTGTTTTTTTTTTAAAAAGCCTCTTCACTGACTGCATGCTAAGCAAGGCAAATGGAATGTTGGCCTTCATTGCAAGTGGAATGGTATGTAAATGTAAGGTAATTTTCCCACATTGCACTCCATTTGCTAATTTCTTGCCCAGTCACTTAACCTATCTGTGTCTCTTTGCAGATTCCTCATGTCCGGATGTCAGTAAATTTAGCAGCCATACATTTGGTCCCCTTATCCAAGTCGTTGATACAGATTTTAAATAGCTAAGGACCCTATACTAATCCCTGTGGCACTCCACTTGTCATGTCTTGCCTACTAGAGGATTACTCATTTATGCCTACTCTCTGTTTCCTGTTAGCGAACCAATCCTCTATCCATGCCAAATATGTTTCCCACTATGTTATCCTCGAGTTGAAAGATAGAGATCAGGAGGAATTCTTCTCAGAGGGTGGTTAGTCTTTGGAATTTTCAGCCCCAAAGAACAGTGGCGGCTGGGTCATTGAATATATCCACGGCTGAGTTAGACAGACTCTTGGTCATCAAGGGAGGTCAAGGGTCGTGGGGTTCAGCCAGGAATGTGGAGTTGAGGCCACAATCCGATCAACCATGGTGTTATTAAATGACAGAGCAGGCTCGATGGACCGAATGGCCTACTGCTATTTCTTATGACCTGATAACTTATCTTCCATATCCAGCTCACAGTTCTCTGATCTGTTCCTGTGAAGTTCCTGTATTGTCAGTACAAGACCAATAGAAGTGTTTTTGTTACACATTTCTATTCAAACACAGAAGGTACCTGCCAGGGGCTAGAAGGTGGTTAGTTTACTAGAGGCCTACAGACTTAATTTAAATGAATGTTATTCTTGTGGGGGAGCAGGGAAGGTTGCAATGGTGCAAGGGAACGGTTTTCTAGTTAGGCTCTGCTGTTAAGAGTAAGAGCATGATTTGTTGTATTTTTAAAATTATGAATGGGTTGGACAGGGTAGAATTGAAGAGAATATTTCCAACTGTGGGAGTATAAAAAATTAGAGGTCATAAATTCAGTAAGGAAATACGGAAAAATTGGCGTTAGAATGTGGAATTCATTACCAAAGGAAATGGTTGATACAAATAGTTTAGAATGCTTTCAGAAGTAGACTAGACACATAGGGGGAAGAGAGAATAGGAAGATATAGAACATAGAAAATACAGCACAGTACAGGCCCTTCGGCCCACGATGTTGTGCCGAACTTTTGTCCTAGATAAGATCAAATTAATCTACACCCCATCATTCTACCGTAATCCATGTACCTATCCAATAGCCGTTTGAAGGTCCCTAATGTTTCCGACTCAACTACTTCCACAGGCAGTACATTCCATGCCTCCACTACTCTCTGGTAAAGAACCTGCCTCTGACATCCACCCCCTATATCTTCCACCATTCACTTTAAATTTATGTCCCCTTGTAATGGTTTGTTCTACCGGGGAAAAAGTCTCTGACTGTCTACTCTATCTATTCCCCTGATCACCTTATAAACCTCTATCAAGTCTCCCCTCATCCTTCTCTGTTCTAATGAGAAAAGGCCTAGCACCCTCAATCTTTCATCGTAAGACCTACTCTCCTGTTGAAAACTGAGATGAGTTGGATGGGATGGGATGAGAGGAGGCGTGTGTCGGAGTAGTTGGGTCAAATAGACAGTTTCTGTGTTGAATAGCCAATGCAAGATATTGAAACTTGACAGAAAACGCTCGAGTTTAAATTACTTGGTGTACGGTGGGGGTGGGCGGTGGCAGGCAAAACAATTCTTACAATTGTCTGGAATTGCCAAGCTAAATAGAAATATTTGCCTGCTTGCAGGATGTTTCTCGAAACAAACTGACTGCCATAATCCCAGACCCCATAGTGACTCCTTCAGCTGTAACTGTTATGAAAGATGAGGTTGATAGGAAGCCAGAATATCCGAAACCTGATACGAACCAGATGATACCATTCCAGCCCAGACATTTAGCACGTAAGTACAGTTTATATTGGCTTTCAGTGAACGATAATAGATTTTACGATAACCAATTAGTTAGTTCTTTCTTGATCCTGTCATAACAAGTCACAAGCTGGGATGTCGATGATGCATTGTTTAAATGACTTTATTGCAGTAATGTTGTGAACATTGAAGGAATAATCACATTGTTTGTTCTTTGTACAGCTCCCGGCCTCCATCCTGTCCCTGGCGGAGTGTTTCCTGTACCTCCAGCTTCCGTGCTACTTATGAAACTGTTACCACCTCCAACTTGTTTCCAGGTAGGTGCAGGCCCCTTTATCAGTAAATCCCAGCTCAGGTGGAGTCATTTTGTCTTTTGGGAAATGGTGTAATACTGGAAATATCAGATCAGCAGTTATACACCTACCTACATTTTCAATTCCATTGTCTACAATGGGGAGAGATGTAAAACACAGAATGGGGGGAGAGGGTGTGGGGCTGGGCAATATCCAGCATTACCCAAGTTAAAATGGCTGCCAAGGATCCAGGGATACTCCCCATGTCTTAAGCTGAGATACTGTCAGCGTTTGCAACCTGAATGTTTGGCTTTGTTTCTAAACCCCCCTTCCCCCCGGCTCGGAGAATCGCCGGGGATCAGCATGAATCCCACCCCCGCCGTCCTCCGAATTCTCCCCCCCCCAAAAAAAAGAACGCCCCAGCTTGAATCACAGGAATCAATGGGCCCCGGGGTCGCCCAAATTCTCCGGGCCGCGATGGGTCGAAGTCCCACCCGTTTAACAAGAGTCTCGCCAGTGAAAACCAAGGTAGGTCCTGATGCTCGATCAATGACTTCAGAAGCGAGATTGGAGAACAATTGACGGCTTTATTTGACTAGATGTTTCCCCTAGCAGCGCATATACAGAATGCAGCAGCTGGGGAGACACAGGCTCTTACACTCTGCCTTACTGGCCGGTAGCAGCAGACAGGCTTCACCAATGATATAGCAGTCTCAAGTACCTCCCACACCAATGGTCTTACAGCATTATCCAGGGTACCTTAATACCCCTAATACCGACTACCACATTCACCCCCTGTTAAAAAAATAGAGTCCGGCGGGGGTGGTGGTCTCGCGTTATACAGTGGTAGAGGTTGAGGTTATGGTGGTACCTGGTATACATTAGCACAGTGTTTTGCCTCGTTACACGTCGCAACCATTTACAGTATTTATTTACATTCATTTGTCAAAATGAAGCAATTAGTCGATCGGGGGCCCTGGTCGTCCTCTGTGATCGTCGCAGTTTCGGCGGTGATGCAGGCGCCAGCTCGGGCATCCGTGGCTCCGGTAGCGTGGCTTCGGCTTCTTCGGTAACTTCATCACCCCTAGATTGGACCAGTGGGAGAACCGATCCACCTGGGAAGGGGGCAGCTATGGGGTGTGCCGGGTGGGAGGGAGGGTGGGGTTGGTTGGGGGGGGGGGGGGGGGGGAGAGATCCAGCGGGCGCCAGGTCCCATAGGGAGACCGTATCCTATCGGCCGTCGGGGTACGCCACGTAGGCATATTGAGGGTTAGCGTGAAGGAGGTGGACCCTCTCGACCAATGGGTCCAGCGTGTGCGCCCGCACGTGTTTGCGGAGCAGGATGGGTCCAGGAGCTGCCAGCCAGGTTGGAAGCGAGGTCCCGGAGGAGGACTTCCTAGGGAAGACAAGGAGACGTTCATGAGGTGTTTCGTTTGTCGTGGTACACAGCAGTGATCAGATGGAGTGGAGAGCATCAGGAAGGACCTCCTGCCAGCGGGAGACGGGGAGATTCCTGGACCGTAGGGCCAGTAGGACGCTCTTCCAGACCGTTCCGTTCTCCCTCTCTACCTGTCCGTTTCCCCGGGGGTTGTAACTGGTCGTCCGGCTCGAGGCAATGCCCTTGCTGAGTAGGAATTGATGCAGTTCGTCGCTCATAAAGGAGAACCCCCTATCGCTGTGTATGTAGGCGGGGAAACCGAACTGTGTAAAGATACTGTGGAGGGCTTTTATGACGGTGGCTACGGTCATGTCGGGGCAGGGGATGGCGAATGGGAACCGGGAGTACTCGTAATCACGTTCAGGAAGTACGTGTTACGGTCGGTGGATGGGTGGGGCCCTTTGAAGTCCATACTGAGGCGTTCAAAGGGACGGGAAGCCTTTATCAGGTGCGCTTTCTCTGGCCTGTAGAAGTGCGGCCTGCACTCCGCACAGATTTGGCAGTTCCTGGTGACGGTCCTGACCTCCTCGATGGAGTAGGGCAGGTTGCGGGTCTTGATTAAATGGAATAATCGAGTGACCCCCAGGTGGCAGAGGTCCTCGTGGAGGGTGCGGAGTCGGTCCACTTGTGCGTTGGCACATGTGCCGCGGGACAGGGCATCAGGAGGCTCGTTTAGCTTCCCGGGACAATACAAGATCTCATAGTTGTAGGTGGAGAGCTCGATCCTCCACCGTAAGATCTTATCGTTCTTTATCTTGCCCCGCTGTGCATTATCGAACATGAAAGCAACCGACTGTTGGTCAGTGAGGAGAGTGAATCTCCTGCCGGCCAGGTAATGCCCCCAGTGCCGCACAGCTTCTACTATGGCCTGGGCCTCCTTTTCAACGGAGGAATGGCGGATTTCTGAAGCGTGGAGGGTGCGTGAGAAGAAGGCCACGGGTCTGTCCACTTGTTTGAGGGTGGCCGCCAGAGCTACGTCGTACGCGTCGCTCTCGACTTGGAAGGGAAGGGATTCATCGATAGCGTGCATCGTGGCCTTTGTGATATCCACTTTGATGCGGCTGAAGGGCTGGCGGGCCTCTGCCGACAGGGGAAAAACCGTGGATTGAATTAGTGGGCGGGCCTTGTCTGCATTGTTGGGGACCCACTGGGCATAATATGAGAAAAATCCCAGGCAGCGTTTCAGGGCCTTGGAGAAGTGGGGGAGGGGAAACTCCATGAGGGGGCGCATGCATTCGGGATCCGGGCCTATGACTCCATCATGCACTGCGTAGCCGAGGATGGCTAGACGGTCGGTGCTGAACACGCATCTGTCCTTGTTGTAGGTTAGATTAAGGATTTTTGCGGTATGGAGGAATTTTCGGAGGTTGATGTCGTGGTCCTGCTGGTCGTGGCCGCAGATGGTGACGTTATCGAATACGGAAACGTGGCCCGCAGACCGTACCGGTCAACCATTCGGTCCATCTCCCGTTGGAAGACCGAGACTCCATTTGTGACACCGAAGGGAACCCTTAGGAAGTGGTAGAGCCGCCCATCTGCTTCAAATGCAGTGTATTTGCGGTCGCCCGGGCGGATGGGGAGCTGGTGGTAGGCGGACTTGAGATCCACTGTGGAAAACATCTTGTATTGTGCAATCTGGTTGACCAAGTCAGATATGCGGGGGAGAGGGTACGCGTCGAGCTGCGTATACCTGTTGATGGTCCGACTATAATCGATGACCATCCTGTGTTTCTCCCCGGTTTTTACAACGACTACTTGAGCCCTCCAGGGACTGTTGCTAGCCTCAATAATACCTTCCTTCAGTAACCGCTGGATTTCCGACGTAATGAAGGTCCAGTCCTGGGCACTGTACCGTCTGCTCCTGGTGGCGACGGGTTTGCAATCCGGGGTGAGGTTTGCAAAAAGGGAAGGCAGGTCGACCTTGAGGGTTGCGAGGCTGCAGACAGTGAGGGGGGTATAGGGCCGCCGAATTTAAAAGTTAAACTCTGGAGGTTACATTGGAAGTCTAACCCTAGGAGCGTGGCAGTGCAGAGGTGAGGGAGGACGTAGAGCCGGAAATTTTTTAATTGCCTTCCCTGGACCGTGAGGTTCGCTATGCAGAACCCTTTGATCTCTACAGAGTGAAACCCGCAGGCCAGGGAGATTCTTTGATTAACTGGGTGGATGGTAAGAGAACAGCGCCTAAACCGTGTTGGGGTGTATGAAGCTCTCTGTGCTCCTGGAGTCGATCAGGCAGGATGTTTCGCGCCCGTTGATGAGCACGGTCGCGGTTGAGAGCGTTCGGGGCCGAGACTGGTCCAGGGTCACCGAGGCGAGTCGTGGTAAAAGTTGGAGATTTTCCTCGGGCGGTGTGTGATCATCCGAATCGGGATCCTGAGACTCCAGCAAAGATGGCGGCGCCCACGGCTGGGGGTGTGCAAGATGGCGACGCCCATCCGTCGCACGTGGTCCCTAGGGAACAAGATGGCGGCGCCTGGGGCCCGCACGTGGCTCGGGAAAAGGAAGATGGCGGCGCCCGCTGGCCGCACGTGGCTCGTGGAGAGAGTTGTGGTGGTGGTCCCGGTTCGCCCCCGGACACTGCCCGGGACTGGCATATTGCCACGAAATGGCCCTTTTAGCCGCACCCTTTGCAGGTGGAGGAGTGGGCTGGGCAGCGCTGCCGGGGGTGCTTGGCTTGCCCGCAAAAATAGCAGCGGGGCCCCCCGGGGTTGCCTGGTAGCCGCGCGGCACAAGCTTATGGGGGGATGGGGGATGCATCGGGGTCGGCTGCTGGCGGGTTCCGCGCTGCCCAAGGGGCTGCCGCGCGGTCGGGGACATACGCGCGGGTGTTTCGGGAGGCCACATCCAGGGAGCTAGCAAGGGCCTGTGTCTCCTTGAGGCTTAGTGTCTCTTTCTCTAGCAGCCGCTGACAGATTTGGGAGGACAGCATACCTGCATCTAATGCGTCCCGGATTAAAAGTTCTGTGTGGTCGCTGGCTGAAACTTGCAGGCAGTTACAGTTCCTACCTAACACCAGGAGCGCACGGTAGAATTCATCCGGGGATTTGTCGCCTTGTTGCTAGCAGATGCCGGGCGTAGACCTGGTTTACTGGGCGAATATAGTGTCCTTTCAACAGGGCCATCACGGCCTCTAAATCGTCCGCATCCTCGATGAGGGTATAGATCTCTGGGCTCACCCTCGAGTGGAGAACTTGCAGTTTCTGGTCCTCTGTGGGTGTAGTTGCGCCCATCCTGAGGTACCCGTTGAAGCACGCCAGCCAGTGTTTGAAGATTGCTGCTGAGTTTGCCGCGTGGGGGCTGAGTTGCAGACACACTTGATTCGGAGCTCCATCCTTTAAAATCTAGTCCAATAAATTGATGCTCGATCAATGACTCAGAAGCGAGATTGGATGACAATTGAAGGCTTTATTGGACTAGATGTTACCCCCCAGCAGCGCAGGTACAGAATGCAGCAGCTGGGGAGACACGCGTTCTTATACTCCGCCTTACTGGGAGGAACCAGCAGGCAGGCTTCACCAATGATCTTGCTCTCTCAGGTACCTCCCACACCAATGGTCTTACAGCATCAACCTGGGTACCGTAATACCCCTAATACCGACTACGGGGGGGGGAACTGGCCCCGGAAGGTGCCCCCAAGGTGGCCTGGCCCACGATCGGGGCCCACCAATCCGCGGGCGTGCCTGTGCCGTGGGGGCACTCTATTGTAGCTGTAGCAGTCCGCCATTGCCGGTGCGGAAACGAAGCCCCCTGCGCATGCGCTGGGATGACGCCAAAACATGCTGGCGCTCCCACGCATGTGCCAACTCGTGCCGGCCGGCGGAGGCCTTGGCGCTGGTTGGCGTGGCGATAAGCCCCTTCCCCACCGGCCGGCGGGGCGCAAACCACTCCGGGGTGGGCCGAGCCCCTGAAGGTGCGGAGGATTCTGCACCTTTGGGGCGGCCCGACGCTGGAGTGGTTCACACCACTCCGTCCGCCAGAGTTGCCCATCCCGCCGATTACGGAAGAATCCCGCCCATATGTCTTTCTGGATATGGTGAATGCCATGGCGCCTGATGGTACAGACGAGGTATAAATTCCTCTTCATGTATCTCAGGCAGCTGATAGTACCCGATCTTGGTGTCCTAATTTATCCACAAATGTTTGGAAAAACACAACCCGTACCAAATCTGCTACATAATTCAAACAGGACAAAAAACACAATTTGAATGCAAGGCGTGTTGAATTGCTTGGCATGGTGGATCACATTGAAAGGTCTGAGTGTTATCGTACCATGCCCTGTTTCACTAAGAGATTAAAATTTGCAATTTGCCCATCTTGCTGAGATTAGGTGATATTAGAATGTTGGGTTAATGCTACTTTCTATTTGTCTGGAAGCTGGTGAATCGTCCTATAGGGAGAGTGGCAGTGACACCTGGAGCTGCTCCACATTCAGTCCCCCTCTAGCTGCCAATCTCTGTATGAAATTCTAGACAATTGTTAGAATGCTTTTGGACCTTGTTGCTTAATCACATTAGATCCACTCACGGCGCCGATGGCCCGGGTTCAATCCCGGTCCTGGGTCACTGTCCATGTGGAGTTTGCACATTCTCCCCGTGTCTGCGTGGATCTAACCCCCACAACCCAAGATGTGCAGGGTAGGTGGATTGGCTAAATTGCCCCTTAATTGGAAAGAAAAAGAATTGGGTAGTCTGATCACAGGAGAGCCTCGTCCTGCTCATCTCTGATGGTCACCAACAGGCGCTCTCTCCAACAGCGACAACTGAACAGCGATCAGGAATCCTGAGTGAGTTCCCCACATATTTCTTTCCTTACTCCGGTATGGTGATGCCCAGCAGAAATTAATTATCTCCACAAATGCGAGGGTTCAAACCTGGAACTAATGCCTTCAGGTTTGCTATTATTTTCTTGCTTGTGGTAACTATAATGTGAATATACTGCTGTGTTAATGGTAAAGACAATATATAGAAGTTGTACTCGACCAATTATCAATGCACAATAACACCACAAATGCACTTTGCAATATAGAGCGTTTTATAGAGTCAGATTCCTTCCTATCTCTGTAACCGTGCCGAGATCTCTGCACTCCTCCTGTTCTGGCCTCTTGCACATTCTGCATTTTTATTCCTCCACCATTGTGGCTTTGAAGTGCATGAGGGTATATATATTTAAAAATGAGGATACATTCTAATGTTGATAAATATGCAGTAGAACTTGATGCAAATTGTGGTTCAGCATATCATTACTGAAAGACTAAATTAACAGTTAGATAGATTATATGCAGTGAGTTTATTTGGAAATTTTCTTTCCACAGGGACCATTTGTTCAGGTCGATGAACTAATTGAAGTTTTACGACGCTGCCAATTACCAGACAGTAAGTAGTGTTCATCACTGCATCTTCATAGTTTGTCTTCTAAATAGAGTGGGATGTTTAGAATGCACAGATGGAAGCAGCATCAGGGGAGGAGCTGAAAGCCAAGTGGGAAGGGGAGCTGGGAGAGCAGATAGAAGACGGGACGTGGGCGGATGCACTGGAGAAGGTCAACTCTTCCTCCTCGTGTGCGAGACTGAGCCTCATTCAATTTAAGGTGCTGCATAGAGCTCACATGACGGGGACAAGGATGAGCCGGTTCTTTGGGGGTGAGGACAGGTGTGTCAGATGTCTGGGAAGCCCAGCGAACCATGTGCATATGTTCTGGGCATGTCCGGTGCTGGAAGGGTTCTGGAAGGGGGTGGCAAGGACGGTGTCGAAGGTGGTGGGGTCCAGGGTCAAACCAGGATGGGGGCTTGCGATCTTTGGGGTCGGGGTAGAACCGGGGGTACAGGAGGCTAGGGAGGCCGGAATACTGGCCTTTGCGTCCCTAGTGGCTCGACGAAGGATATTAATTCAATGGAAGGACGCGAGGCCTCCAAGCGTTGAAACTTGGATTAACGATATGGCTAGCTATATTCAGCTAGAAAGGATCAAATTTGCCCTGAGAGGGTCGGTACAGGGATTCGCCAGGCGGTGGCAACCTTTCCTTGACTTTTTAGATCAGAGATAGACGTTCGGGGTCGTGGCAGCAGCAACCCGGGGGGGGGAGGGGAGGGGAGGGGAGGGGAGGGGAGGGGAGGGGAGGGGAGGGGAGGGGAGGGGAGGGGAGAGGGGAGGGGGGAGGGGAGGGGAGGGGGGAGGGGGGAGGGGGGAGGGGGGAGGGGAGGGGAGGGGGGAGGGGGGAGGGGAGAGGGGAGGGGAGGGGAGGGGGGAGGGGGGAGGGGAGGGGGGAGGGGAGGGGAGGGGGGAGGGGAGGGGGGAGGGGAGGGGGGAGGGGAGGGGGGAGGGGGGAGGGGGGAGGGGAGGGGGGAGGAGGGGGGGAGGGGGGGGGGGAGGGAGGGGGGGGGAGGGGGGAGGAGGGGGAGGGGGAGGAGGGGAGGGGGAGGGGGGGAGGAGGGGAGGGGGAGGGGGAGGGGGGGAGGAGGGGGAGGGGGGGAGGAGGGGGAGGGAGGGGGAGGGGGGAGGGGGAGGGGGAGGGGGAGGGAGGGGGGAGGGGAGGGGGAGGGGAGGGGAGGGGGGGGAGGGGGGAGGGGAGGGGGAGGGGAGGGGAGGGGGGGAAGGGGGGGAGGGGGAGGGGAGGGGGGGGGGGAAGAGGGGGGGGGGGAAGGGGGGGAGGGGGAGGGAAGGGGGGGAGGGGGAGGGGAGGGGGGGAGGGGGAGGGGAGGGGAAGGGGGGGAGGGGGAGGGGAGGGGGGGAAGGGGGGGAGGGGGAGGGGAGGGGGGGGAGGGGAGGGGGAGGGGAGGGGGGGAGGGGGGGAGGGGGGGGGGAGGGGAGCGGGAGGGGAGCGGGGGGGGAGGGGAGAGGGGGAGGGGGAGGGGGGGGAGGGGGGGAGGGGAGGGGGAGGGGGGGGAGGGGAGGGAGGGGAGGGGGAGGGGAGGGGAGGGGAGGGGGGGGGGAGGGGAGCGGGGGGGAGGGGAGGGAGGGGGGGGGGGAGGGGAGCGGGGGGGAGGGGAGGGGAGGGGAGGGGAGGGAGGGGAGGGGAGCGGGAGGGGAGGGGAGGGAGGGGAGGGGAGCGGGAGGGGAGGGGAGGGAGGGGGAGGGGGGAGAGGGGAGGGGAGGGGGGGGGAAGGGGGGGGAGGGGGGGGAAGGGGGGGGAGGGGGGGGGAGGGAGGGGAGGGGGGGGAAGGAGGGGAGGGAAGGGGGGGGAGGGAGGGGAGGGAAGGGGGGGGGAGGGAGGGGAGGGGGGGGGAAGGGGGGGGAAGGGGAGGGAGGGGGGAAGGGGAGGGAGGGGGGAGGGGGGGGGAGGGGGGAGGGGGGGAGGGAAGGGGGGGGGAGGGGAAGGGGGGGGGGAGGGGGGGGAGAAGGGGGGGGAGGAGGGGGGGAGGGGGGGGGGAGGAGGGGGGGAGGAGGGGGGGAGGGGGGAGGAGGGGGGGGAGGGGGGAGGGGAGGGGGGGAGGGGAGGGGGGGGGAGGGGGGAGGGGAGGGGGGGAGGGGAGGGGGGAGGGAGGGGAGGGGGGGGACATGCACGACTGTAACGCGGGCAAGTCTGCTCGCTGCTCATGTCTGAAACTGTAGGCTGCCTTGTTTGTTAAGGTTGCCTGGGGGGGGGGGGGGGGGAGGGGGGGGGGGGAGGAGGAGGAGGAGGAGGAGGACTGGTGCGCGCGATGAGGGCGGGCGAAGGAGGGACATTTGCCTAGAGGGATTGTGTTGTAAATAATTTAAAAATTAGTAGGGGTAAATGTTTGTATGGAAAAACTCTTTCAATAAAAATTATTTAAAAAAATAGAATGCACAGATCCATGAAATTGCGCCACACGATACTAGTGCACAAATCCTTAAATACTTTCTTCTGAAGTTATCTTGCTTGCTGGAAACTTTTCACATCGCTATTTTAGTGTTTAAAATAAATGGATTGATGCTTTTGACAGATGGCAAAGAGGAATTTCAGACAACCACGTCATATATCAGAAATGTTGGGGAATGCAGGGTTTAGTGAGAGGGAGAAACTGAAGGAAATCAGTGTTAGTAGAGAAATGGTGTTGAGGAAATTGATGGGATTGAAGGCCGATAAATCCCCAGGGCCTGAAAATCCACATCCCAGAGTACTTAAGGAAATGGACCTAGAAATAATGGATACTTGGTGGTCATCTTCCAAGTTTATATAGACTCAAAAACAGTTCCTACAGATTGGAGGGTAGCTAATGTAATTCCACTATTTAAAAAGGAAGGTAGAGAGAAAACAGGGAATTATAGACCGGTATAGTTCACGTAGACTTTAAGAAGGCTTTTGACAAAGTCCCAAGAGATTAGTGTGTAAAATTTAAATGCATGGGATTGGGTGTCCATGTATTGAGATGGATAGAAAACTGTTTGGCAGACACAAAGAGTAGGAATAAATGGGTCATTTTCCAAGCGCAGGCAGTGAATAGTGGGGAATCACAGGGATCAGTGCTATGACCCCAGCTCTTCACAATATATGTTAATGATTTAGATGAGCGAACTAAATGTAATATCTCCAAATTTGCAGACGACCCAAAGCTGCATGGGAGGGTGAGCTTTGAGAAGGATGCAGAGATGATTCAGTGTGATTTGGACAAGTTGAGTGAGTGGGAAAATGCATGGCAGATGCAGTATAACGTGGATAAATGTGAGGTTATCCACATCGGTAGCAAAAATAGGAAAGCAAATTGTTATCTGAACGGCTATAAATTAAGATACCTGGGTGTCCTCATACACCAGTCACTGAAAGTAAGGGTACAAGTGCAGCAGATGGTAAAGAAGGCAAATGGTATTTTGGATTCATAGCAAGAGGATTAGAGTACAGGAGCAGGGATAGAACATAGAACATTACAGCGCAGTACAGGCCCTTCGGCCCTCAATGTTGCGCCGTCCTGTGAAACCCCTCTAAAGTCCATCTACACTATTCCCTTATCGTCCATATGCCTATCCAATGACCATTTGAATGCGTTTAGTGTTGGCGAGTCCACTACTGTTGCAGGCAGGGCATTCCACGCCCTTACTACTCTCTGAGTAAAGAACCTACCTCTGACATCTGTCCTATATCTATCTCCCCTCAATTTAAAGCTATGTCTCCTCATGCTGGACATCACCATCCGAGGAAAAAGGCTCTCAATGTCCACCCTATCTAATCCTCTGATTATCTTGTATGCCTCAATTAAGTCACCTCTTAACCTTCTTCTCTCAAGTCCTTCAGCCTTTCCTCATAAGATCTTCCCTCCATACCAGGCAACATCCTTGTAAATCTCCTCTGTACCCTTTCCAATGCTTCCACATCCTTCCTATAATGTGGCGACCAGAACTGCACGCAATACTCCAAATGCGGCCGAACCAGAGTTTTGTACAACTGCAACATGACCTCATGGCTGCAAAACTCAATTCCTCTACCAATAAAAGCTAACACACGGTACGCCTTCTTAACAACCCTATCAACCTGGGTGGCAACTTTCAGGGATCTATGGACGTGGACACTGAGATCTCTCTGCTCGTCCACACTACCAAGAATCTTACCATTAGCCCAGTACTCTGTCTTCCTGTTATTCCTTCCAAAATGAATCACCTCACACTTTTCTGCATTAAACTCCATTTGCCACCTGTCAGCCCAGCTCTGCAGCTTATCTATGTCCCTCTGTAACTTGTAACATCCTTCTGCACTGTCCACAACTCCACCGACTTTAGTGTCATCTGCAAATTTACTCATCCATCCTTCTACGCCCTCCTCCAGGTCATTTACAAAAATGACAAATGGCAGCGGCCCCAAAACAGATCCTTGTGGTACACCACTAGTAACTGGACACCAGTCAGAACATTTCCCATCAACCACCACCCTTTGTCTTCTATCAGCGAGCCAATTTCTGATCCAAACTGCTAAATCACCCTGAATCCCATGCCTCTGTATTTTCTGCAATAGCCTACCGTGGGGAACCTTATCAAACGCTTTACTGAAATCCATATACACCACATCAACTGGTTTACCCTTATCCACCTGTTTGGTCACCTTCTCGAAGAACTCAATGAGGTTTGTGAGGCACGACCTACCCTTCACAAAACCATGTTGACTATCTCTAATCAAATTATTCCTTTCCAGATGATTATACATCTTATCACTTATAAACCTTTCCAAGACTTTTCCCACAACAGAAGTAAGGCTCACTGGTCTATAGTTACCGGGGTTATCTCTACTCCCCTTCTTGAACAAGGGGACAACATTTGCTAACCTCCAGTCTTCTGGCACTATTCCTGTAGACAAAGATGATTTAAAGATCAAAGCCAAAGGCTCAGCAATTTCCTCCCTAGCTTCCCAGAGAATCCTAGGATAAATCCCATTGGCCCAGGGGACTTATCTATTTTCCCACTTTCCAGAATCGCTAACACCTCCTCCTTATGAACCTCAAGCCCTTCTAGTCTAGTAGCCTGAATCTCAATATTCTCCTCGTCAACTTTGTCTTTTTCCTATGTGAATACAGACAAAAAATACTCATTTAGCACCTCTCCTATCTCCTCGGACTCCACGCACAACTTCCCACTACCGTCCTTGACTGGCCCTACTCTTACCTTAGTCATTCTTTTATTCCTGACATATCTATAGAAAGCTCTTAGCTCTCTCTTTAGAGCCTTCCTAGCTAACTTGTAACTCTCAAGTGCCCTAACTGAACCATCACGTCTCATCTTCACATAAGCCTCCTTCTTCTTCTTGACAAGTGTTTCAACTGCTTTAGTAACCCATGGTTCCCTCGCTCGACCACTTCCTCCCTGCCTGAAAGGTACATACTTATCAAGGACATGCAGTAGCTGTTCCTTGAACATGCTCCACATTTCCATTGTGCCCATCCCCTGCAGTTTTCCTCTCCAGCCGGTGCATCCTAAGTCTTGCCTCATCGCATCATAATTGCCTTTCCCCAGCTATAACTTTTGCCCTGCGGTGTATACCTATCCCTTTCCATCGCTAAAGTAAATGTAATCGAATTGTGGTCACTATCACCAAAGTGCTCACCTACCTCCAAATCTAACACCTGTCCTGGTTCATTACCCAGTACCAAATCCAATACGGCCTCGCCTCTCGTTGGCCTATCTACATACTGCATCAGGAAACCCTCCTGCACACATTGGACAAAAACGGACCCATCTAAAGTACTCGAACTATAGTGTTTCCAGTCAATATTCGGAAAGTTAAAGTCCCTCATAACAACTACCCTGTCACTTTCGCTCCTATCCAGAATCATCTTTGCAATCCTTTCCTCTACATCTCTGGAACTTTTCGGAGGTCTATAGAAAAGCCCTAACAGGGTGACCTCTCCTTTCCTGTTTCTTAACTCAGCCCATACTACCTCAGTATTCGAGTCCTCATCAAATGTCCTCTCAGCCATCGTAATACTGTCCTTGACTAACAATGCCACCCCTCCCCCTCTCTCTTACCATCTTCCCTGAGCTTACTGAAATATCTAAACTCCGGCACCTGCAACAACCATTCCTGTCCCTGCTCTATCCATGTCTCCGAAATGGCCACAACATCGAAGTCCCAGGTACTAAGCCATGCCGCAAGCTCACCCACCTTATTCTGGATGCTCCTGGCATTGAAGTAGACGCACTTTAAACCACCTTCCTTGCTGCCGGTACACTCCTGCAACTTTGAAACTTTACTCATGACCTCACTACTCTCAGCTTCTTCTGTACTGGAGCTACAATTCAGGTTCCCAATCTCCTGCTGAACTAGTTTAAACCCTCCTGAAGAGCAAACCTCCCCCCCCAGGATATTAGTACCCCTCTGGTCCAGGTGTAGACCATCCCGTTTGTAGAGGTCCCACCTACCCCAGAATGAGCCCCAATTGTCCAGGAATCTGAAACCCTCCCTCATGCACCATCCCTGTAGCCACGTGTTCAACTGCTCTCTTTCCCTATTCCTCAACTCGCTAGCACGTGGCATGGGTAACAACCCAGAGATAATAACTCTGTCCTGGATGTAAGTTTCCACCCTAGCTCCCTGAATTCCTGCCTTACATCCCTATCCCTTTTCCTACCTATGTCGTTGGTACCTATGTGGACCACGACTTGGGGCTGCACCCCCCTCCCCCTTAAGGATCCAGAAAACACGATCCGAGACATCGCGGACCCTGGCACCTGGGAGGCAACACACCAACCACGCGTCTCTCTCGTTCCCACAGAATCTCCTATCTATCCCCCTAACTATGGAGTCTCCAATGACTAATGTTCTTCTCCTCTCCCCCCTTCCCTTCTGAGAAACAGGGACAGACTCTGTGCCAGAGACCTGTACCCCATGGCTGACCCCTGGTAAGTCGTCGCCACCCCCCCCCCCCCCCCCCAACAGTATCCAAAGCAGTATACCTGTTACTAAGGGGAACGACCACAGGGGGTCCCTGTACTGACTGCTTCCCCCTTGCTGTAATTAGACAGGGCCTTGGTGAGACCACATGTGCAATGTTGTGTACAGTTTTGATCTCCTTATCTGAGGTTGGATGTTCTTGCTGTATGGTAGTGCAGAGAAGACCAGACTAATTCCTGGGATGGCCTGACTGATTTATGAGGAGCGATTGAGTCGGTCAGGATTATATTCATTGGAGTTCAGAAGATTGAGGATCTCGTACAAACCTATAAAATTCTATCAGGATTAGAGAGGGTAGATGCAGGAAGGATACTCCTAACGGTGGGGGTGTCCAGAACCAGGGGTCATAGTTTACAGATACAGGGTAAACCTTTTAGGGCTGAGATGAGAACATTCTTCACCTAGCGAGTGGTGAGCCTGTGGAATTCACAACCACAGAAAGCAGTTGACAGACAAAACATTGTATGTGCAGCACGGTTTAGCTCACCAGGCTAAATCGCTGGCTTTTAAAGCAGACCAAGCAGGCCAGCAGCACGGTTCGATTCCCGTACCAGCCTCCCCGGACAGGCGCCGGAATGTTGCGACTAGGGGCTTTTCTCATTAACTTCATTGAAGCCTACTCGTGACAATAAGCGATTTTCATTTCATTTCAAGTAGCTAGCACTTTGGCTTCACAGCACCAGGGTCCGAGGTTCGATTCCCCGCTGGGTCACTGTCTGTGCGGATTCTTCACATTCTCCTCGTGTCTGCGTGGGTGTTCCGGTTTCCTCCCACAGTCCAAAGACGTGCAGGTTAGGTGGATTGGCTGTGCTAAATTTCCCTTAGTGTCCAAAAAAAAGTTTAGGAGGGGTTATTGGCTTACGGGATAAGTGTGGAAGTGAGGCTTAAGTGGGTCGGTGCAGACTCGATGGGCCGAATGGCCTCCTTCAGCACTACGTTCTATGTTATGTTCTATGTTTTCAAGAAAAAGTTAGATATAGCTCTTGGGGCTAAAGGGACTACAGGATATGGGAGGGAAAGTGGAAACACGTTACTGAGTTGGATGATCAGCTTGATAATGAATGGAAGAGCAGGCTCAAACGGACGTATCCACCTGTTCCTATTTTGTATCTTTCTATGTCAACTGTTTGTGAATGAATACAACTTAATTCCTACAGATTCATTCCAAGACCTATCCATTCCTTTTCAAATTAAATTATAATGGACAGCAATGTGATTTTAAAATATGCTTCCTACAATAATTGCTTATTATAAAAACTGTGAACTCAGCAAAGTTCTAACTTTTTTTTAAAGCCCATTGAACAGATCATATTTAAACACTCTGGAAAAAGTAAATTAGCAAAAGTGAAAAATAGTACAATTCAGTTTAAGTTCAACATGTCAGGGCATGGTGGTGCATTGGTTAGCACTGCTGCCTCATGGCGCTGAGGACCCGGGTTCGATTCCAGCACCGGGTCACTGTCCGTGTGGATTTTGCACATTCTCCCCGTGTTTGCGTGGGTCTCAGCCCCACAACCCAAAGATGTGCAGGGTGGGTGGATTCGCCACGCTCAATTCACCCTTAATTGGGAAAAAATAATTTTTAAAAATGTTTTTAATACTTGTCAGGGGCCATTTTCCCACCTTCTACCTGTGTTGGACAGAGTTGTTACGAAATAAACTAGCTACAATTAATTAGAAGCCTTCTCCATTTTAATGCTTTTTATCAAATTTATTATATGGTGATATTTTGGGGCATTATTACAAAAATAACATTCAGGGTCCCCCTTGAATTAATTTATTCCACATCAAAAAACATTCACATTACTGTTCTTTCCTTTGCTCTATCAGAGTGTCACTTGCAATAGCTTGTCTTCCCACTCCCACACCGTTATATCTGACGTCCCCCAAAGGTCTATCTTTGGCCTCCTCCTATTTAGCTACCCTTTGGTGACATCACCCAAAAACACAGCATCAGCTTTCACATATACGCTAATGATGTGCAGCTCTACCTCATCTTTTTTTTAAATAAATTTAGAGTTCCCAATTCATTTTTTTCCAATTAAGGGGCAATTTATCGTGGCCAATCCACCTAGCCTGTACATCTTTTGGGTTGTGGGGGCGAAACCCACGCAAACACGGGGAGAATGTGCAAACTTCACACAGACAGTGACCGAGAGTTGGGATCGAACCTTGTACCCAGGCACCATGAGGCAGCAGGGCTAACCCACTGCACCACCGTGCTGCCCTAGCTCTACCTCATCTGAGTCCTCTGTTGTTCTTAGATTGTAGGTCTGCTTATCTATTACCTTGGGAAGACTGAAGCCATTCTTTGGTTCCTGATCTCCACTCCACCGTCTCCAACTACATATTATTTTTTAAATAAATTTAGAGTACCCAATTCATTTTTTCTAATTTAGCGTGGCCAATCCCCCTACCCTGCACATCTTTGGGTTGTGGGAGCGAAACCCACACAAACACGGGAGGAATGTTCAAACTCCACACGGACAGTGACCCAGAGCCGGGATCGAACCTGGGACCTCAATGCCGTGAAGCAGCAGTACTAACCACTGCGCCACCGTGCTGCTCTTCCAACTACATATCTGCACCATCATGTAGACCACCTATTCACCTAATTAACTAACCCAACGTTGCCCCTGTCTCAGCTGATCTAAAGCTGAAACCCTCATTCAAATGGTTATCTCTAATTTGGACTATTCTAAAGCACTCCCAGCCAGCCTTGCACATTCTATCCACCATGAACTTTGGCTCATTCCAAAACTCTTCTACTGACCTACATTGGTTTCTTGTAAAGCAACACCTTGATTTTAATATCTCTGTAATCTCCTCCAGCCCCAAAACCCTACAAAGATATCTGCGCTCATTTAATTCTGGAATTGCTTCCCTGAATCCTTCCTGGAATTTTATCCGTCTTTCTTCCTTTGAGCTCCTTAAGCTTTTAGCCATTTGCACGCGTTGCCTTATGTTGCTTGGCATCTAATTTTGCTTTATAACAAGTGCCTTGGGACATTTTATAACGTTAAAGATGCCCTGTAAATATAAGTTGCTGCATTATAAAGTATGCCGTGAGTGAGATTGTGATTGCTTGTGATTGAACCTACTGGATGGACTGAAAAACAAATAATTGCTGTTCCTTCACACTAAGACGTTACAGAGGTACAACTCAATGGTAGAGGAAACATGGCAATTCTCAAGTCATAAAATGTCGCAAGGTGCTTCACAAGAGCATTATAAAACAAAATTTGACATTGATCATAGTAACTTTTAGTTCACAGGATATGGAAGCTGGCAGCAAGGCCAGCAATCATTTCTCATCCCTTTTTGGAGGTATTTTCAAATATATACAGAATAGAAACGAGCAAACAACAGCAGCAACAGTAAACATACACAATTAACACTATTCCCCTGCACCCTCTCCTCCATCCCTACATTTACACCCCCCCCCCCCCCCCAATTGGGGGGGCCCCAATCCAAACAAAACACAAAGAACCGCCCTCCCCCAATGACATGTTAATATCCCTTAAAGAAGTCGATGAACAGCCTCCACGTTGTGGAGAACCCATGACCCCACTTTCGGCAGCTGCAAAATCTGCATCCAGGCTATCAGGGAGGCAAAGTCTACCACATCAGCCTTTTGCCCCACCTGCACTCCCAGATCCTCCGGCACCCCAAATATCACCACCCACGGGCTTGGCGCCACCTCCACAATCTTTGACATTATCTTCCACCCCTGGAAATGAACGATTCATCCTGGACCCCGTCATATGAGCCCAATGCACCATCTTAAACTGTTTGAGACTCAGTCTTGCACACGAGGACGGGTTTATCCTCTGTACAGCCTCACTCCACATCTCAGCTTGCATCGCCCCTCCCAACTCCTCCCACCAGAGCACCCTCCCTCTTTATCAGCTCCCTATATATATCTGATGCCTTGCCCTCGCCTATCTCCCCCTCGGACAGCAGCCTGTCCTGTCGCGTTGGAGGTGGCAGCTGCGAGAACGAACCCACTCCTTCCTCAAGAAGTCCCTCAGTTGCAGGTACCTGAGCCCATTCCCTATTGGCAGCAAGTACACCTCCAATTTTGTGAACTTACTCCCCACAAACGGGTCCCGAAAATACTCTATCCCCAGCCCCGTTGTGGTTGTCATTAATTGGGGCCCAAAGGGACATGCATTCCGTCCTACAGTGCTGCCGACATTGATTCCACATCCTCAACGTTGATACCACCACCAGGCTCATGGAGTACCTGGCTGGTGAGAACAGAAGAGGCCAACAACATTGCCCTCCGACTGCCTTTATAAGCCTACTCCATCTGTTGTCCCACCGACCTCTCCTCCACCGCCCACTTCCGAACCATAGCTATGATCATCGCCAGTAATAATTCTGTAGATTCAGCCAGACCCCCCCCCCCCCCCCCCCCCCCCCCCCTTTATCCCTTTCCAAAAAACCCTTCCTGGTCCAGGGAACCTTACCCGCCCACACAAACCCCAGTATCATCTTATTCACCTTACTAAAAAAAGACTTGGGCACGAAAATCGGGAGATTCTGAAACACAACCATAAACTTCAGCGGCACCATCATATTTACTGTCTAGGCCACATGTATCCCAAGATAACGAAAGCTCACCCCCACCAACCAAAATGGGAACTTCCTTAAACCCTCCCCCCCAGGTATTCAAAAACGTTCAAACGAGTTTGCAATATATGTCATCAGCATATAAAGGGACTCGGTGCCCCACCACCCCCTCAAAGCCCTAAGTGCCATTACCAATGGTTCAATCGCTAGGGCTAAGAAGGGGAGAGCACGCGTTCCTGCCTCTTCCACCGGTGCAACCCAAAATACTCCAAATTGATACTATTGGTCTGCAGACTCTCCTTGGGGAAACTATACAATAATCTCACCTAGTCGACAAACTCCTGCCCAAACACGGACCGTCCCAGCACTTTGAATAAGTATGGCTTAATTTCTCATTCCTAATTGCCTTTGAGAAGGTGGTAATGGTGAGCTATCGTCTGGAATTGTTGCCGTTCAAAAGGGTGTTCCACTGTTGATGAGGAATCGACAGAGTCCCAGGCAGAATGGTGCATGACTTGGAGGTTATGGTGTTCCCATGCACCCATAACAGAAATCATGTGGTGTCTTCTCTTTTGGAGTAAGTATGCTGATGCAGAATTTTAGTAGAATACGTAGGTCCTTGGATCGGAACCTATGTGTTGAGAGTTCATCCATGGGGAATCAATCTATTGTCTTTTGGTGCAGGAAAGAATAGTTGGGAGTATGACTGCACCCTGACCAACAGTATGGTTTAAGATGTACCTAGCTGTTGGGTATGTATATTAGAAACAGCAGGCTCCTGCCTGCATCACCTTAGTGTGTAGACACAGAGGAAATGCATGTCATGATGATGGCTTTCGGATCTATGAACAGTATAAGTTTATTAAACACTGCAATTTACTTTTCTAGCTGTTGAACAAGCTATTGAGCTGATCACTGGAGGCCAGCCTGAAACAATTATTGAAGGAAATGGACCTATCGAAAATGATGCTGTGATGAAAAAGCCCCTGAAAAGGGCAGCAAATGAGGATTCTGACGAAGAAGAGGAGAAAGGAGCTGTGGCACCTCCTATGCATGACATTTACAGAGCACGGCAACAGAAACGAGTCCGATAAACGAGTCCATTACAGACTGTTTTGGTGTTTTGAAGGAACTGAATGTCATTCTTAAAATGTCGAGACAAGAGCTACATCTTCTTCACTTGCCTGTGGAAATAAGACTGTGCTTTCACTGTTGTGCCTCATTCGAATAAGTTTAGCTCATTTGTATGGGTAAAAAGATGGATAATACCTTGTTTCCTCTCCGCAAAATGTCATTTTTTTCAACAGGCTCTTATTTGAGCAGAATAAAAATAGGTTTTGGTCTTGGCCAGGCATAGTGAACGTGCGTGTGCACATACTGTTAACATTTCAACTGCGATCCATGCAAGTCTGCTATTCAGATGCAACTTGTGAATCTTTGTGATTTTGTTTTATTCGTCGGTTTCATTTTTTAAAAAGTGGATGGTGCAAACGAGGGAAAGTATTTTAATATCCCACAGCTAAAATGCCACAGTCCTGTTGTGTCATGTGGTTTCCTGCCAAGTCTCATTTTACCATTATTTATGGCAATCTGTTTCCTTTTGTAATTTGACAGCCTGAACACAATCTTTGTAATAAAGTGATAAAATACATTTAAGCTAAGATCTTTATTTGTATGTGTGTTTATACCATCTTCCTTTCTATCTGTGATGAGTAGCTGCAGTGTGCACTTTCTAGCCGTCAACACCACAGAACGCTGTACCCTGAGTCGGAATCTGTGCCAAGAGAGAGCTTTACTTGCACACACAAACTGTGTATCTAATGCGACAAGTTTGAATTTAGTCAAGTAGGGCTGTTTTTTTCTAACTTTTATGAATGTCATTTGTTTTTTAATTGATCCAGTAGTATAGGGAGAGATAACTGATCTCAATTTATCCATCCGCACAGCCTCTATCCTGTAGGGATAAATGAATAACAAGTAGAAACAGGGCAGCTGCTCTTTTCCTTTTCTGACCCACGGACTTTACTCTGGGGAATGATTACCACACGGTTCTCCAGCTAATGCAATATTTAATACCATATTGTCCATTTTGCTTAAAAAACAACTACTGACACCAGGTGAACCTTTTTATTACATCAGGATACATAGGTTTGTCTTAAATACTACACATTATCACTGTTTATTGTCATAGTGCAAACTTCTGGAAACAAGCAGCTGAAAAAAATATGCACCATCCTCCAAATAGTTCTACAAAATAGGTTTCCAGTGTAAACACTGGCAAAGTGGCACTTGTAGTTTCCAGAGCCACCTTTGGCAACAACACAGGCAAGCGTAATGCTAAACGAGTGCAATATAATACTGCAACATAGCCAGCAGTAAGGAAAGCACTGAGGAGTTTATGGCCATTGTGTGATGCAAAAAATGCTTTCACTTCACATGCTGCCAGTCCTTAATTTAACACATTCATTGTGCATGAAAGCAAAGTTCATACATTTTCTTCTCATTCTAATCTTTTCTACTGTAGCCTTAATATTTTGGCCACTTATTGAAATGTTTAAATATCAGGAAAAGGTTGGGCTGTTCTGCAAGTATCTGATTTTCTTTTTAAGACAGAGTATATAAATTGCACTGCAACAAAAGAAAAACACAGTAAAATCTCCACAGACCGTAGGAACAAACCAAGCTGGAGAAATCTGCTACTTCCAAGTCAAGCTGCTGTTTGATTTTTCTCATTCCACTGCTCCATGGTACAACTCCATTTAACCTAACTGCCCATCTCTTGCTCCTTCACATCTCCACTCCCACCGTACCACACCCTTTCCCCATCAATCCTCACCTTGCATCCTTCCCACTGCTCCCCAAACCTCCTTCCCCTAGCCACCTCTTGCTGTTCTTTCCTCATCAATTACCATTGTAAAGGTCAGTCATATCTATTTCTAGGATTTTATTCTGTGCAATATATTTAATAGCAAAGTGATATATTCAATGCATGTCAATAAACTTCTGACGCATGATAAGTGCAGTCTTAAGTGATTTTTCTACCATTACCCCAAGGAAAATATTGTTGTAAGATTTCAACAAATTAGTCTTGGCTTCACAGGAAATCTGCAATTTGAGTAATCTGTGAAATTTTGACCTGAAAACAGGATTGATATTTTTATACCCCTTTGGCAGATTCTTCAGTTGGGCACCTGTAACATTCTGATTTGCAGTCTCAATAGGCCTAGTTTCTCACATCCAGGATATTAACTGCAGTATCTTACTGGAGGATTTGTGTGGCTACAGCTTCAGGTTTATTTACAAAAAACACACCATGAATTACTGTGAGAAGGAGGAGCTCCACTTCCCTATTTTCAATAATTCAATAGCAGCATTTCTCAAATAGAATTTGTGGCCAAAGGCTGTACTTGGGGCACGGATGAGAATTGGCTGCCTCCACCCCTCCCCACCCCCACAAAGATGTAATCACTGACCAGAGAGGAGCAGTGGTGGATCTCTTTAAAGGCAAGTAAAAGGACTAACTGCACCAGTCATCACCAGTCCTTCATGTCATTAGTTGGCACTAGGCAATTGGCACCAGCCAGTGCCAGGGATTGTTCTGTATTTTAGTTACTTGGCTACCGGGAGTTTTACCAGTGTTGCTGGTGGTGTGGAAACCTGCTGTCAAACAGAAACAATTGGTGTCAACAGAATCCCCACCAGGCAGCACTCTGCACTGATGAGCAACGCCACACATTAGGCCTTAAACAATAAGTATTTATGTGGTGCATTTAACATAATGGGGGAAGATGGTGGTGTAGTGCGAATGTCATTGAACTAGCAACCCAGAGGCCTAGGCTCATGCTCTGGGGAACATGGGTTCAAATTTCGCCACAGCAGCCAGTGGAATTTAAATCTAAGTAATGATGACCATTAAACTATTATCGATTGTTTTAAAAACCCATCAGGTTTACTAACGTGCTGGTCTGATCTACATATGGCACCAGACCCACAGCAATATGGTTGATTCTCATGTGTCCCCAGAAATGGCCTAGCAAGACACACAGTTCAAGGACTATTGGGGACGAGCAACAAATTTTGGCCTTGTCAGCAAAGCCCACATCCCATGAAGAATAGAAAAATAGTAAAACATCCCAAGGTGCTTCACAGGAGCATTATCAAATACAATTTGGCACCTAAGGAGATTTTAGGGCAGATGATCAAAAGTAAATTTTAAGGACTACCTTAAAGGAGGAAAAAGGTAGGAAAGGACAGGTTTATAGAAGGAATTCCAGAGCTTAGGGCCTCAGCAGCTGAAGATAGCCACTAATGAGAATTGGAGGGATGCTGATTATCTTGGAGGTTGTCATGTTGGGGGAAGTTACAGAGATGGCCACTGGGTGAAGCCATGGGATCTGATTTTAACTGGAAGGTAGCGAGCATAGGGGTGGCAGATGAAATGGAATTTATGCAAATTAGGGTAGGGGCAGTAGAGTATGAGATGAGCTTAGGTTTATGGAGGGTGGAAGCTTGAAGGCCCGCCAGGAGTGCGTTGAAATAGTCCAAGTCTAGAGGTACCAAATGCCTTTGGTGGTTTCAGAAGCACATGTGGGTTATTGCAGTTTATAAAGTGGCTTTTAGGTTTTAAAATCAGTCCTAGTGATTGTGGTCCTATAAAGTTTTGAATTTCATCAAATTATCCTTTGGGAACCAAACACTGTGGTTATACTTATCCAAAACCATATAAAACAAAACTGCACTTTGTATTTGATATCTGATTGTTGAAGTGGCTCTATTGATTGGGTTTTTATTTGTGGGAAAGCTAATTTCACAAAGTCCAAAATTAGTAAAACTACAATACAGGTTGGAATATCTTCCTGACTTCAGGAAAAGCAGGGGTTTTAACATTGAATCTATTTTACAGAAACATGAAGGGTTAAATGCATATTGCACTGCCTCCCCCGTCCCACACATCATTCTTATCAATTTCCCACTCTCCAACCAGCTTGGCTCTTTCTAACATGTCTGGCTGGAGATATAAATAAAAGGATATTGTTGCTGAAAAGTACAATGCTTCTATCTCGAAGATAGTTGCTCCTCCTCACTTGGCCCAGGTAGCTGCGAACCATTCTTTTTGAGCACTTTAGTCAAGATTGTGTCATAATAAGGACTGAAGACCAGCTTGTTATAGTTTACAAGGTGAAGAAATTTGATGGTTATTTCTTCCAACTCGCTTCTCACAGGACCAAGCCCTCCAGGGACTGCAACTGATTTTGGATTGCATGACACAAGGTGCATCTTCAGGAAAGTCTGGATGCGTACATCTGCCAAAGAAATACCCAATTGAAAACACAACACTTACAATAATGGTGGCTGATACTAGATTTAATATTGAAAATCTCTTGGAAAAACAATAGAAATCCAAATGGAGCCATCAGATTACTATGCTGCCAATAACAAGGTGTTTATTAAATTTATCTGCATCTATATGAAGACCAGGAAAGATGCAAAACGTTTACCTGTAAATATATTGTTAGGCTACTGCTGATGGTGGATATGGCAACTTTGGAATTACACGTACCCTCTAATTAAAACAACTTTATATATAAAGTGTTTACTATTCATTAAATATGATGGAACAAAACTGAAAATTACCTCTTAAATAGTTTGAGAATTGTTTTTTTTTAATGAAGTGCTTGCCCCAATTTGACAGTCAGCAATCACACAAGTTACCAGTGCAGGTAAGAATGTGCAATTGACTACATGAATTAGCTGAGATGATTCACATAAAATGCATTCATGTAGGAGGTAGAAAAGTAAGGTAGAAGAGAAAAGAAGGATTTGTCGATTGGCTGAGAGGAAATGAATAGGGTAAGATCCTCACGGAAAGCGTAAACATCAATGTAGACCTGTTTGGCTGAATGCATTGACTCCAAAGCACAGAAACAGACCAACATACTGAGGTAGTACACCCTGGAAGATCTCAATGTTTCACTCATCAGCCTATGCTGAATTAGCTACCTCCGCCAATGTAGTGAAGTTTAACTTGCCTCCGTAGAATAGAGAGAGGGAAAACCAGCTAACATTTGGATTGCTTCAAGTATTCAACCAATTTCCTCCCATGGGTTATCAATCCCCTTACCAATAGAAATCATTTTTCCCCATTTATTCTAAGAATCCCTGATGTTGAACACTTCTACTAAATGTCCCCTTAACCTTATTCACTCTAAGGCAGGGGTGGGCAAACTACGTCTTTATGCGGCCCACCAAAATCAAGTCATATGAGGCGCCCAGTATCAGAGAAAAAGAGGGCGAAAGGCAGGATGCCGCCGGGGGAAGCGCTGAGGTATATGCCGCATGCTAATTGATTACAAATAGGACTACTACGACCGTCCTATTGGTCGCACCCAACTATACCCACCAATAAGACAGCCCCGCTCATCGACCCCACTACGCTCACCCGCACCGTTGACTCTGCTAGGCTCATGACTCGGATGTGCTTCTGTTGGCTTCCCGCGCTTTTATTGTCTTACAAACTTTACCCCAAATGAGTTGTTCGAGGTTATCTAAAAAGCGAAAAATTGAAGACGAATGCCGTGTTTTTAACAAAGAGTGGACTGAAATGTATTTCTTTACTGCCGTTGGAGTTAAAGCTGTATGTTTGATTTGTCATGAAACGGTTGCTGTGTTCAAGGAATACAATTTGAAACGGCACTTTCAAACCAAGCACGCTAACTTTGGACACAATTTATCAAAGCAAGAACTGCAAAAGAAAGCAACTGGTCTGGTAAAAAGTTTGAAGCAACAGTAAACTGTGTTTGAGAAAACGTCATCTTTACAAAGGAACGCGACCAAGGCAAGTTTTGTATTGGCCAATAAAATTGCAAAGCAAAACAAGTCATTTGCAGAAGCAGAATTTATTAAAGATTGCATGGTTGATGCTGTCAGTGTTGTGTGTCCTGAAGCTAAGTCAAAAGTAGAAGCCATATCTCTCTCACGAAGAACTATTGTTCGTCGCATAGATGCAATTGCAGTGAATATTCAAGAACAGCTGTTGACAGCCAGTGGTAGTTTTCAGTGGTTTTCTATTGCTTTAGATGAGAGTACTGATATTCAGGATACTGCTCAGTTACTCATTTACATCAGAGGAATTGACGAAAACGTTGAGATTACAGAGGAATTGTTATCTATGGAGTCTCTCAAAGACACAGTTACTGGAAAGATTTGTACAACAGTGTTATTAACAGTCTAATCAGGTCTGGATTAAGCCTGGATAAACTGGCAAGTATTACAACTGATGGTGCTCCTTCACTCACAGGTAAACATTCTGGCCTTGTGAAGTTGATGAATGATAAAATAAAAGAAGATTTTCCACACACAGTGCGTTGTCTTTTCACTGCATCACACATCAAGAAAGCCTCTGTAAATCTTCTTTAAAACTCAAACATGTTATGGATCCAGTGGTGCGTGCAGTGAATTTAATAAGAGCACGGGGAATGAAACACAGGCAATTCCGAAGTTTCTTGGAAGACATCGAGGCAGATTTTACTGATGTGCTGTACCACACAAATGTCCGCTGGTTAAGCATGGGAAAAGTACTAAAGAGGGTGTGGGACCTCAAAGCAAATATTGTCCTGTTGTTCAATATGAAAGACATTTCTTGTGACTTTTCAAAGGAAATGGAGAGTGACGAATGGGTTTGTGATTTTGCATTTGCTGTGGACATAATGCAAAAGCTGAATGAGCTAAACACAAAACTACAAGGCAAAGCTGTATTTGCTCATGAATTGTATCTGGAAGTGAAAGCCTTTCAATCGAAACTCAAACTTTTTATCAAGCAGCTGAATGAGCAAACCTTTTTTCATTTTCCTCTGTTGAAAACACGAGCAGTTACACAAGCATTATCGCACAAGTACAGTTCCCAGTTGATGGCTTTAAAAGAGGAATTTATCAGAAGATTTGCTGATTTCAAGGCAATTGAAGGACAGTTCGGTTTGCTCAGCTCACCTTTTGCCTGTGACATTGAAACAGCTACTGAAGAACTGCAGATGGAACTGATTGATTTGCAAGCCGACAACGCTTTAAAGAGGATGTTTGAAAGTAAACCACTGGTCGAGTTTTATGCATCTCTGCATTCAGAAAAGTTTCAAAATCTTAAAAAATTTGCAAGAAAGATGTTTGTGTTGTTTGCATCAACTTACATTTGTGAGCAGACTTTCTCTATAATGAAAGTTAACAAGTCAAAGAACAGATCACTTCTCACAGACTCAAATCTTCAGTCAGTGTTAAGGATCAGCACAAGCAACTTGACACCTGATTTTCACAAACTGGTAAATGACTGCAGTCAGATGCATCATTCTCATTGACATTGTTCTGTTACTTACTGTTACTTTGTTTTTCAAATAAATGTGTTTCATGTGAAGTTTCTACTTTAAAATATTAATTAATAAAAATTAATTGCTTTTTTTATCTTTAAAAACCTTTTATTTTGGCTATTTTAAATATTAATGATTTTACTTAATATACTATGTGGCCCTTTAAAATTGTGAATTTCTGAACGTGGCCCTTGCACGGAAAAGTTTGCCCACCCCTGCTCTAAGGAGAACAATCTTAGCTTTGCTAGGCTGTCCACGTAATTCAATTCCCTCATCCCTGCTACCATTACAGCAAATCACTTCTGTAGCCTCACTGACGCCTTGACATCATTTTTTGTTATTAAATTTAGAGTACTCAATTAATTTTTTCCAATTAAGGCACAATTTAGCATGGCCAATCCACCTTCAGTGGCTGCAGCTGCTCTCTGTCTGTTGCTGAGTGCTGGCTGTTGCTGAGTTGCCTGCAGGAAGGAGAGATAGGGAGGAGAGTGGAGGGAGAGAGGAAGGAGGGAAGAAACAACAACAACAGGAAGGTGGCTGCAAAAGCAAGGTGGGAGTAAAGCCCCTTTGTACTGTTTGTTTGCTGGGACCCTCTCGGGCTGAGGACCCGGCCCTGCCCAGTTCTCCCAACTGTCAGGCCTTCCTCATTCCATCTGGTGAGCTTGTTCCGGGACGGAGACATTGAGTGGTTGCTGGGCCCCTTCCGGGCTGAAGATCCCTTGCACCAGCAGGGAGGAGATCGGTTCCATTGGGTGTCGTTCCAGGGTGGAGTACAGACTGTATTTTGCTGAGCCCAAAGACTTCTTTAAACCAGCGTCACTTACTTCAGTGCGGTGACCAAGGGTGTGAGCACGGACTGTATTTTTTTTTTTTTGCTGGGCCCCCTCAAGAGGGCCCGCGTGTTCTCACATTTAAAGGGATTAAAGGCGGACGTGGCCATGCTACAGGAAATGCACTTAAAACTCGCTGACCAAACGAGGTTTAAGTAGTGGATGGGTGGGCCAGCTTTCCATTTGGGACTAGACTCAAAGACCAGAGGGGTGGCAATTCTGGTTAGTAAACAGGTGGCATTTGAGGCAGGGAGTATTGTGGCAGACAAGGGGGCAGGTACATAATGGTGAGTGGCAAGCTACAGGGGGCCCGGGTGGTGTTGGTGAACCTGTGTGCCTCAAACTGGGGTGATGCGAAATTCATGAGGCACATGTTGGGTAAAATCCCGGACTTGGAGGGGGGTGGGGGGGGAGAACTTTAACACAGTCCTGGATCCGGCGCTGGACCGGTCTCAGTCCAGGTCGACAAAGAGACCGGCGGCAGTCAGAGCCCTGTGGGAGTTCATGGATCAAATGGGGGCGTGGACCCATGAAGATTTGCGCGGCTAAGGGCGAAGGAGTGCTCCTTTTTCTCCCACGTCCACATCTACTCGCAGATTGGCTTTTTTGTGTTGAGCAGGGCGTTAATCCCGAGGGTGGAGGGGGTCGCGTATTCGGCCATTGCGGTCTTGGACCATGCCCGCACTGGGTGGACTTGCGACTGGGGGCGGAGCAAGGGCAGTGCCCTCTCTGGAGACTGAATGTGGGACTGCTAGCAGATGATGAGGTGTGTGGGCGGATAAGGAGGAGCATCCAAAACTATGTGACAACAAGTGACACTGGGGAGGTAACAGCAACAATGGTCTGGGCGGCTATGAAGGCGGTTATTAGAGGGGAGACAATTTCTATTAGGTCCCATAAAGAGAAGAGGGAGAGGGCGGAGAGGGAGAGGCTGGTGGGAGAGATACTTAGAGTAGACAGGAAGTACGCGGAGACCCCCGAGGAAGGGTTGCTAAAGGAGCGCCTGAGATTGCAGGCGGAGTTCGATTTGCTGACCACTGGGAAGGCGGAGGTGCAGCTGAGGAAGGTGAAGGGGGCAGTCTACGAGTATGGGGAGAAAGCAAGTAGGATGCTAGCGCACCAACTTCGCAGGAGAGAGGCGAAGGTCGGGGGAGTGAGGGATAAGGAAGATAATAGGGTCTTGGGCTCAGAGAAGATCAATGAAGTCTTCAAGGAGTTTTATTGTAAACTGTACGAGTCAAAACCCCCGAGGGGAGGGGAAGGGATAAAGCAATTTATGGATCAATTGAGGTTCCCAAGGGTGAACGAAGATCTGGTGGAGGGACTGGGGGCCCCGATTGAATTGGAGGAGACAGTTACGGGCCTAGCAAGTATGCAGTCGGGCATGGCCTCGGGTTCGAACAGCTTCCCTGTAGAATTTTATGAGAAATTCTCAGAGCTGCTGAGCCCACTCCTGTTAAGAACCTTTAACGAGGCAAAGGAGAGAAGAACCCTCACCCCGACGATGTTGCAGGCATTGATCTCGCTCATTTTGAAGAGGGAGAAGGATCCACTTTACTGTGGGTCCTACAGGCTGATATCACTCCTGAATGTGGATGCCAAACTGCTGGCAAAAATTTTGGCTACCAGAATAGAGGACTGCATCCCGGGAGTGATCGAGGAAGACCAGATGGGTTTCGTCAAGTGCAGGCAATTGAACACAAATGTGAGGAGGCTCCTGAATATTATTATGATGCCCTCGGAGGGAGGGGACGCAGAAGTAGTGCAATGGATGCAGAGAAAGCCTTTGACCGGGTGGAATGGGAGTACCTGTGGGAAGTGTTAGGTAGGTTTGGATTTGGTGAGGGATTCATAGGGTGGGTCAAGCTACTGTATCAGGCCCCCGTAGCAAGTGTATCCACGAACTGGCTGAGGTCGGAGTATTTTAGACTGCATCGAGGGACGAGACAGAGGTGCCCCCTATCCCCGCTACTATTTGCCCTGGCAATTGAGCCTTTGGCCATAGCACTGAGGACTTCAAGGAACTGGGGGGGGGGCTGGTCCAGGGGGGAGGAGCACCGGGTTTCCCTCTACGCAAACGACCTGCTACTGTATATTTCGGACCCGATAGAGGGGATGGTGGAGGTTGTGCGGATCCTAAGGGACTTTGGGAGCTTCTCAGGATACAAGTTGAATGTGGGGAAAAGTGAGCTATTTGTAATCCACACTAGGGGTCAGGAGGAGAGACTGGGGGAGCTCCCACTCAAGATGGTGGAGTGAAGTTTTCGCTACCAAGGTATACAGTTGGCTAGGAACTGGGATGCCCTACACAGGCTCAATCTATCTCAGCTTGCACAGCAGATGGAGGGAGACTTTAAAAGGTGGGACATGCTCCCGCTTTCCCAGGCGGGAAGGGTGCAGGCTGTGAAGATGATGGTTCTCCCCAGATTCCTGTTTGTTTTTCAGTGCCTTCCCATCTTCAATCCTAAATCCTTCTTCAAGTGGATGAACAGGATTATTACAGGATTTGTGTGGCAAACAAGACCCCGCGAGTTAAAAGGCTGTTTTTGGAGCGCAGTCGGGAGGGGGGAGTGCCAAACTTCTGTAGCTACTATTGGGTGGCTAATGTGGCCATGATTAGGAAATGGGTAATGGAGGAGAGGTCGGCGTGGGGGCGGCGTCATGCAAAGGCACCAGCCTAGGGGCACTAGTTACGGCACCACTGCCGCTCTCGCCGGCACGATACACCACAAGCCCGGTGGTGATGGCGACACTGAGGGTATGGGGGTCAGTGGAGAAGGCACAGGAAGGAGGAGGGGGCCTCAGTTTGGACCCCGACACGGAACAACCATAGAATTGCTCTGGGCAGGATAGATGGGGGATTTCAAGGTTGGCATATGGCAGGCATTAGAAGGATGGGAGACCTGTTTATAGATGGGACTTTCCCTAGCTTGAAGGCGCTAGAGGAGAAGTCCAGCCTGCTGCCGGGAAATGCTTTCAGATACCTCCAAGTCCGCGACTTTCTCAAAAAACAGGTCGGGACTTTTCCGTTGTTACCCCCTCGAAGGATACAGGACAGGGTGCTGTCTGGCATCTGAGGAGGAGAGGGGAAGGTGTCGGACATCTACCAAGAGCTGCAGGATGGAGGAAGCCACAGTGGAGGAACTGAAGGGCAAGTGGGAGGAGGAGCTGGGTGAGGAGCTAGATGAGGGCCTGTGGGCTCATGCCCTGGGCAGGGTGAATTCTTCCTCGTCATGTGCCCGGCTCAGCTTAATTCAGTTTAAGGTGGTACACCGGGCTCACATGACGACGGCGAGAATGAGCAAGTTCTTTGGGGTGGAGGACAGCTGCGCGAGGTGTTCAGGGAGTCCGATGAACCATGTCCATATGTCCATATGAGGCAGCAGGGTAGCATGGTGGTTAGCATAAATGCTTCACAGCTCCAGGGTCCCAGGTTCGATTCCCGGCTGGGTCACTGTCTGTGCGGTGTCTGCACGTCCTCCCCCTGTGTGCGTGGGTTTCCTCCGGGTGCTCCGGTTTCCTCCCACAGTCCAAAGATGTGCGGATTAGGTGGATTGGCCAAGCTAAATTGCCCGTACTGTCCTAATAAAAGTAAGGTTAAGGGGGGGGTTGTTGGGTTACGGGTATAGGGTGGATACGTGGGTTTGAGTAGGGTGATCATGGCTCGGCACAACATTGAGGGCCGAAGGGCCTGTTCTGTGCTGTACTGTTCTATGTTCTATGTTTTGGGCATGCCCGACACTTAAAGAATTCTGGCAGGGCTTTGCGAGGGCTATGTCCAAGATTTTGGACATGCGGGTGAAGCTGAGTCCAACAATAGCGATCCTTGGGGTGTCAGAGAATCTGGGAGTGCAGGAAGCGAAAGAGGCCGACGTGTTGGCCTTTGCCTCCCTGGTAGCCCGGAGGCGGATCTGTTAATGTGGAGAAACTCGAAACCCCCGAGTGTGGAGACCTGGGTTAGTGATATGGCTGGGTTCCTCAGCCTGGAGCAAATAAAGTTTGCCTTGTGCGGGTCCTTGCTGGGGTTCTCCTGGCGGTGGCAACCGTTCCTTGACTTTCCAGGGGAGCAGTAAAGTGTCAGCAGCAATCGGGTGGGGGGGGCTGTTTCTTCAATGTATATTTTCTTTTTGTATAATGACAACAGCCACCTAGTTTTGTTAAATATTTTCCTGTTATTAGTTATGTCAAAATTCTGTTTGAAAAAGCTTTAATAAAAACAATTTTTAAAAAAGAAAAGGGGCTCATGGTGGGCAGGACCTACGTGGCAGTGGACCTTCTTGAGGCCACTGCCAAGCGGGTCATATTGTCCAATGTCCCGCCTTACCTCCCTACTGAGTTCCTCCTCCAACTACTGGGGGACGTTCGTTCTGAGGTAGCACCGCTCCCTCTCGGCCTGAAGGACGCCCCCCTCAGGCTCATCTACTCCTTCAGGCGCCAGGCTTTCATCCACTTGGCCCGGGAGGATTTATTGGAGGGGGGATTCGAGGTCTGCAGTCTCGGGGAAACCTTCCGCATCTTCTGGTCTGCAGATGCCGTGTGGTGCCACGCCTGCAAGAAGGTGGGGCACGTGCGGAAGAATTGCCCCGCTGCCAAAGCCACCACTGACACCAAAGTGGCTGCGAGTGGCACCGCTGGACTCTCCCCCTCCATTGGCATTACCACCCCGACCCTACAGGGGGATACCATGCTGGCGCAGACTGGCCAGTCAGCTGTCGGAGTGGAGGATGGATGGCATCCACCAGGCCGCAAGGCCTGAAAGAAGGCAAGGCGAGGATCGGCTGCAAATACCCCCGACCCCATCAGCCTAGAGACCCCTGCGACCCAGAATTCAGGCCTGGGGGCCACCGTGGACACTCAAGCTCATCCCGGGCCCATTGACGCCTCAGTGTCGGGTACTGGGCCCATTGCCATTTTGGCGCAGGTCAGCGGGGGGGGGGGGGGGAGGTGATGTGCGTGCTCCCAGGCCGGCACAGAACACGGCAACATCAGGAACCGGCGCCACTCATGACCCCCCCTCAGAACGGAGTGGGTGGCATCCTGACCCCTGCTCCTCAACATTACACCGTGCCCCCGGTAGAGATTAGACAACGTCCATCATCTGTTGACCCCTGAGCTGTTGCAGCCCCCCGAACATGACGCCTCGGGGCCGGGTGCGAATGAGACCCCCGAGGGCCCCTTCTGCCTGGTGCCATTTTGCACCCCAGAGCTGTTCCTTTTTACAACGCCAGAAGGCTGTGACGGCTCCCTGACCTCAGGGTCATTGGGTGGTGGTGGCGAGGAGCGCCTCCCCTCTCCATCCCAGCCTCCGATGCCGGCAGTCCCCATCTCCACCCCGGAGCTTATTCCGGAACTTTCCCCGGGTCTATCCGGTGGCCCGGCATCGCAAGAGGAGGGGGGATATGAGCCGCCCACTCCCTCTGGCCTGATACAATAAGAAGAGTCTCAGAGGGACCCGTCTGTCAACAATTCGGGGGGTGGGATCGAGGCAGACCCGGGGCTGGTTGGTGGGACCGTGCTGTCCGCCACACTCAATGTGGCGGAGGACTCGGTCCTAGACGGCAACTGCCCGGAGGAGGACGGTTCCTCAGTGGGGGGCACGGGGGATGATTTTGGGTCCATCAGCAGTGAGATGGTGGACTTCCTCATGGCTGACACCGAGTCGCCCCTCATCCCCCGAGGGGAACGTCAGGATTTTCTGCGTGCAAACCGCGGTCGCCGAAAGCAAGTGCAGCTAGCCCTCAACCCGTGGTCGGACTTGGCGCTGCTCATCTGGTCTTCCCGCGCCTACGTTAAAGAGGCGGAAGACACGGACGCTTCTGAGCAGCGCTGGCTGAAATCTTTCCTTGCTGGACTCCTGAGGGAGCAGAGGGGCCTGCGCTCCTCTGCTCCTTCTGAGCACTGAAAAGGTGAACGTAGTACTCTACTACTGACATAGAGGTGACCATAGCTAGCCTCAACATTAACGGCAGTAGGGACGCGCTCCGCAGGTTCCAGAACTTCTCGGTCCTCCAGGACGGGAAGTATGCGGCGTGCTTCCAGCAAGAAACCCACACCTCTCCGGGAGACAAAGCCACATGGCTCCTGGAGTGGCGAGGGGGGAGTCTCCCTCCTCAGCACGGATTACAAGATTTTCGCCAAGGCAATGAGTTTGCGCCATTGGCACCATGCTGAACCACATGATCCACCCTGACCAGTCCTACACGGTCCCGGGCCGTACAATCCATGACAACATTCATCTGGACCGGGACCTGGTCCACCATTCCCAGAGGGCTGGTGTGTCAAACACCTTCCTGTCCCTTGATCAGGAGAAGGCATTCGACAGGGTGGATCACAAATATTTATTCGTGTTCGGGACGCAATTTGTCGCCCGGATCCGACTTCTGTACACTGACGCAGTGTCTCGTTAAGGTTAATGGGTCCCTGAAGGCGCCACTTCGCTTTGAGAGAGGAGTGTGTCAGGGCTGCCCTTAGTCTGGCCAACTTTATTCTATTTACGTGGAGCCTTTCCTGAGCCTCCTGCGGAGGAGGCTGTCGGGACTGCTTCTGCGCAGGCCGGGCATTGGGGTGGTCCTTTCGGCTTACGCTGATAACGTGCTCCTCATGTTCACTGACCCTGCTGACCTGCGGAGGATGCGAGTGCACTAGGCTGTGTACTCAGACGTGTCCTCTGCCGGGATCAACTGGGCCAAGTGTTCCGGACTCCTGGTCAGTCCGTGGCCGACGGTCCCCCTCCCAGAGGAGCTCAGGCCTTTCACCTGGAGCAGGACCAGCCTCCTCTATTTGAGAGTCCATCTTTGCCCGGCTGAGGAATCCTGGCCGGCTAACAGGCAGGAGCTGGAGACAAAGGTCACCGCTCGCTTGAGACGCTGGACAGGACTGCTCCGAGTGCTGTCTTACAGGGGTCGAGTTCTCGTCATAACCAGCTGATAGCCTCCATGTTGTGGTACCGACTGGTCACTTTGACCCCTCCCCCTGACTGTCAAAAGATCCAGAGGCTTCTAGAGTTCTTCTGGGACAAGAGACTGCACTGGGTCGCTGCCGAGGTTCTGAGTCTCCCGCTTAGGGAGGGCAGCCAGGCGTTGGTGTGCCTTCACACCCAGGTGGCAACCTTCTGCCTTCAGACCCTGCAACGATACCTTTACATTGAACCCCCTCCCCGATGGTGTGCCCTGGAGACGCATTTCTTCCGCCAGGTGTACGGCCTGAATTATGACGTGCATAGATCTGCAGGGTATTCGTTACCCTCTGCAGGCGCTGCCCGTCTTTTACCAGGGCCTGATCAAAGTCTAGAACATGGTCGCCTCGTGCCGCAGACCCCCCCCCCCCTCCCCTTGTCAGGAGTGGTGGGTGTCGTCAGGGAGCCGTTGCTCAGGAATCCGCACCTCCACCAATACCATTTTGAGTGGCTGGTGGAGAAGCGAGCTATGGCTTCCGGGGTGACCAGGATCGGGGACGTGGTGGGTGGCGGAGGAGTGGGCTGGATGACACCCCATTAGTTGGCACAGTGTGCAGCAGTGGACGTCTGGCTTGCAGCCAATGCCACCCGAGACCTCAAAACGGTCGTGCTCAGACCCGATGGCACTCTGGTTTGGAGGACGCGCAGGTGTGTGGTGGTATCCCGTCTTGGCGAACCCCTGCCCGGATGGAATTCCACATTGGTCCCAGGCCCCGAAACCTCCTTTGGGGGCTGGTGCCCCACAATCCTAGCCGCCTCGTGGAAACACCCTCTGTGCCTTTTCGCACTGCACAGTGGCGTTTCCTGTACGGGCTGCTGCTGCACACCCTTCACCTCCTTACCCTCACCCGTCGTCCGGACACGCCATAGCGTGCCTTGTTGCCGTCTGGCGGCGGAGGTCCCCACTAGAGGTCCCCCTATGGAGCAGTCCTTCCCATCAATCTTGGGGACCTGGGGTGGAAGGTGTTGCATGTAGCAGTGCCGAACAATCACCGATTGCACTGGTTTACGGACTCCCAAGAAGCCTGCCATTTTTGCAGCCTTGTGGAGACCGTGGACCATGTCCATGTTACATGTTTTAGGCTGTACTCCCTTTTTAGTTTTCTAACCAATCTTTTGCTGGAGTTTTGTTTGCACTTCAGCCCCATGCTCCTAATATATGGGCACCCGGTGCGGAGAGGGGTGGGGAAGGCGGAGGACCTGCTTGTGAATCTGCTCTTGGGCCTGGCGAAGCATGCCATTTATAGGTCCATGATGTGGAGATGCCGGCGTTGGACTGGGGTGAGCACAGTAAGAAGTCTTACAACACCAGGTTAAAGTCCAACAGGTTTGTTTCAAACACGAGCTTTCGGAGCACGGCTCCTTCTTCAGGTGAAGAAGAAGGAGCCGTGCTCCGAAAGCTCGTGTTTGAAACAAACCTGTTGGACTTTAACCTGGTGTTGTAAGACTTCTTACTGATTTATAGGTCCAGGCAGCGGGCGACCGAGGGGACATCCGGCCAGACTGTCTGCCCCTCTTCCGCGGGTACATTAGTGTCCGGGTGAACCTGGAAAGGGAGCATGCGGTGTCTATGGGCACCAGCGAGGCCTTCCGTGCCCGGTAGGCACCACAGGGGTTGGGATGCTTTATTGACCCTTTATTTGATGTTTTTTAAGTTTCCGTTGATCTTTGTTATGTTCGGGCAGTGCCCATAACAGAAGCGGCCCTTTTTTGCTTTGTCCCTCAGTTTGTTTTCCTTTCTTCTGTTTTGTTGGTGGACCTCAAAAGAGTGGCCAATCCACTTACCCGGCACATCTTTGGCTTGTGGGAGCGAAAACCACGCAAACACGGGGAGAATGTCCAAAAATTCCACACTGACAGTGACCCAGAGCCAGGATCGAACCTGGGACCTCGGTGCCATGAGGCAGCAGGGCTAACCCATTGCGCCATTGTGCTGCCCTGACATCATTTCTAAACTATGGGTCCAAGAATTACTGCAGCCAATGACTGTATTTGTAATGGTTTAACTTCTTTGCTTTTGAGTCTATTTTATTGATAAATCCAAAGATACTATTTGCATATTGGGCAACACAGTGACACAGTAGTTAGCACTGCTGCCTACGACACTGAGGACCCAGGTTCGATTCCAGCTCTGGGTCACTGTCCGTGTAGAGTTTACGCATTTCACCCCCACAACCCAAAGATGTGCAGGATAGGTGGATTGGCCATGTTAAATTGCCCCTTAATTGGGAAAAAAGATAATTGCGTACTCTGAATTTATTTTTAAAAAGTAAATAAAATACATTTAAATAGCCTTATTCAACTTAATTTGCCATTTTCAAAGATTTGTTTCCAAACACACAAGTTTCTCTATTCCTGCGCCCCCTTAAAATTGTACCATCTAGTTTATGAAGTATAATCCCATAATAAAGGGAACAAACAGCAGTTTTACTGTGCGATAATGTCGAAAGAGAGAATTCAATTAAAATTGACAAAAAGAATCTGTGAGAACTGGAAGAGAAACAATAAAGGAAAATGGGGATGTGATGAAATAAGAAGAAAGTTTTTCTCATGCCACTCTTAGCAACTTAGTAGTTTCAGGAAAAAAGTCAAAAAATATCTACAAGAACAATTATTCTACAAGTATAAACGAAAAAAGTAATTGTTAAAAGCAAGATGGGATTCCAGACAAGAAAGGATAGTTAATTTGTTAATAATAATCTTTATTGTCACAAGTTGGCTTACATTAACACTGCAATGAAGTTACTGTGAAAAGCCCCTAGTCGCCTCATTCGGTGCCTGTTCGGGTACACAGAGGGAGAATTCAGAATGTGCGAATTACCTAACAGCACATCTTTGGGGACTTGTGGGAGGAAACTGGAGCACCCGGAGGAAACCCAAGCAGATGTAGGGAGAATGTGCAGAATCCACGCAGATAGTGACCTAAGCGGGAATAGAATCTGGGACCCTGGCGCTGTGAAGCAACAGTGCTAACCCATGTACTAATGTGCCGCCCGTGAGGATCAAAAAATGTTAAAGGTGTTTAATGAATAATTTGCATCAGCCTTTATCCATAGAACCCTACAGCATAGAAGGAAGCCATTCGGCCCATCGAGTCTGCACCGTCCCAATGAAACAGCACCCCATCTAGGCTCACTCTCCCCGACCAATTTCCTTAATCCCACCTAACCTGCACATCTTTGGGCTGTGTGAGGAAACCAGAACACCCGGAGGAAACCCACGCAGTCACCCAAGGATGGAATTGAATCCAGACCCCTGGCGCTGTGAGGCAGCAGTGCTAATTACTGTGCTACCATGCTTCCTTTTTTAAAATTCATTTACGGGATAGTTAGGGCAGCATTTATTGCCCTTCACTAGTTGCCCTTCAGAAGGTGGTGGTGAGTTTCCTTCTTGAACCGCTGCAGTCCTTGGGGTGTAGCTACATTCATTGTGCTGTAAGGGAGGGAGTTCCAAGATGTTGTCCCAGCGACAGTGAAGGAACGGCGATATATTTCCAAGTCAGGGTGGTGAGTGACTTGGAGGGGAACCTCCAGGTGGTGGGGTTCCCAGGTATCTGCTGCTCTTGTCCTTCGAGATGGCAGTGGTCGTGGGTTTGTAAGGTGCTTCGAAGGAACCTTGGTGAGTTACTGCAGTGCATCTTGAAGATGGTACAAACACATGTTTGTCGGTGGTGGAGCGTTTGAATGTTTGTGGATGGGGGAGCAATTAAGTGCGCTGCTTTGTCCTGGATGGTGTTGAGCTTCTTGAGTGGTGTTGTAGCTGCACTCATCCGGTGGCACGGTACCACAGTGGTTAGCACTGTTGCTTCACAGCACCAGGGACCTGGGTTCAATTCCCGGCTTGGGTCACTGTCTGTGTGGAGTCTGAACGATCTCCCCATGTCTGCGTGGGTTTCCTCCAGGTGCTCTGGTTTCCTCCCACAGTCCGAAGATGTGCCGGTTAGGTGGATTGGCCATGCTAAATTGCCCATAGTGTTTAAAAAGGTTTGGTGGGGTTCTGGGATAGGGTGGAGATGTGGGCTTAAGTGGGGAACTCTTTCCAAGGGCTGGTGCAGAGTCGATGGGCTGAATGGCCTCCTTCTGCACTGTAAATTCTATGATTCAGGCCAGTGGAGAGTATTCCATTACACTGCTGACTTGTGCCTTGTAGATGGTGGACATGCTTTGGGGGGGGTCAGGAGGTGAGTTACTCACCGTAGGATTCCTAGCCTTTGACCTGCCCTGGTAGGCACAGTATTAATACAGCTGGTCCAGTTCATTTTCTGATCAATCGTAACCCCCAGGATGTTGATTTTGCTGATTCAGCGATGGTAATACCATTGAATGTCATGGGCGGTTGGTTAGATTCTCTCTTGTAGGAGATGGCCATTGCCTGCCACTTGTGTGGTGTGAATGTAACTTGCCACTTGTCAGCCCATGCCTGGATATTGTCCAGGAATTGCTGTATTTGGACATGGACTGCTTCATTATCTTAAGTCGCAAATGGTGCTGAACATTGTGCAGTTATCCGCAAACATCCCCACTTCTGACCTTATGATGTAAGGGATGTCATTGATGAAGCAGCTGAAGATGGTTGGGCCGAGGACGCAACCCTGAGGAACTCCTGCTGTGATGTCCTGGAGCTGAGATGATTGACCTCCAACCACCACAACCATCTTCCTTTGTGCCAGGTATGACTCCAACCAATGGAAAGTTTCCCCCTGATTTCCACTGACTCCAGTTTAGCTAGGGCTCCTTGATGCCCTATGATGTTCCATCAATTGGACTCGAGTCGTGAAGAAGTTCCAAATATCAGGCTTTAATGAACTAGTTGTGTGCCCGGCAGTCGACTTTCAGAGAAAGGCCGACTGCCGGCTGCTACGGGTTCTTATACCCCACCTCGTAGGAGGGGCTTCCGGCCTCTCGGCCAATCGGCGAGCAGTCACATGACTAGCCTCAGCCAATTGGCAGAGAGACACATGACCTGCCTGAGCCAATGGGCAGCGAGTCCTCTGCACCAATGGCAGCACTACTCTGAGGTACCGTAAACCTCCTAGTCATACCACCCCATTCACCCCTTGTGGAGAAAGAAGCCTGGGGGGGGAGAGGAGAGGAAGGGGGGGAAGGCGGCGTCGAACTGGTAGTATGACTAGAGAGAACGAGGTGTGCCGAGATATCTGGTGGCTGCCCACTGGCACGCGATGAATGTGCAAAAGAACAACAATACCGCACACAATGCACTTATGAACAACGAGGAACAAAACAAAACAAGAAAAAAACCGAAAAGGAATATGCAACATTGTACAAGGGAACACTGAACAACACGAAGAGTCCGACAAAGTCCAGTGGAACATCAAATCGACTCGATCAGTCTGATGGGTGCCTTCAATGTCCTGCTGGACCTGCGCAGCGGTGCCGGTGACGTTGGAGCGGTGGTCGTCCGTGACTCCGGGAGCGGCAGATGTGGTCCGGTGTCCGTACCCCTGGTCGGTGCTAATGAAGCTCTGGCCGGGGGAGGGGGTTCCTGTGCGCTGGGTTGCGGGGGCACTGGGGGCGGTTGGGACTGGAGGGGGGGGGTGTTGGTGCGGGGGGTTGTGGCCGCATGCCGGCGGGTGCCAGATCCCGAAGGGAGACCGTGTCCGTCGGGATACTCCACGTACGCGTACTGCGGGTTCGCGTGGAGTAACTGGACTTGTTCAACCAACGGGTCGGACCTGTGCACCCGAATATGCTTCCGGGGCAAGATGGGCCCGGGGGTGGCCAGCCAGGTCGGGAGCGGGGATCCTGAGGACGACTTCCTGGGGAAAACAATAAGGCGTTCATGAGGTGTTTGGTTCGTGGCAGTAGAGGAGAAACCGAATCGAGTGGAGGGCGTCTGGGAGGACCTCTTGCCAGTGGGAGATTGGGAGATTTCTGCACCGTAGGGTCAGTAGGACGGTCTTCCAGACCTGCCCGTTACCCCGGGGGGTTATAACTGGTCGTCCTGCTAGAGGCGATGCCCCTGCTGAGCAGGAATTGACGCAGCTCGTCACTCATGAAGAAGGACCCCCGGTCGCTGTGGATGTACGCGGGGTAACCAAACAGGGAGAAAATGTAGAGGAGGGCCTTGATGACGGTTGTCGTGGTCATGTCGGGGCAGGGGATGGCAAAAGGGAAGCGGGAGTACTCATCAATCACACTTAGAAAGTATATGTTGCGGTTGTTGGAGGGTAGGGGACCCTTGAAGTCCATGCTGAGACGTTCAAAGGGGCGGGACGCCTGTACCAGATGTGCTTGCTCGGGGCGGTAGAAGTGCGGCTTGCACTCCGCGCAAATGTGGCTATCCCTGGTAACAGTCCTGACCTCCTCGATGGAGTAGGGCAGGTTGCGGGTCTTAATGAAATGGTAGAAGTGGGCTACCCCTGGATGGCAGAGGTCTGCGTGGAGGGTGCGGAGGTGGTCAATCTGCGCGCTGGCGCAGGTACTGCGGGACAGGGCATCAGGAGGCTCGTTGAGCTTCCCAGGATGATACAAGATATCGTAGTTGTACGTGGACAACTCGATCCGCCACCGCATGATCTTGTCGTTCTTGATCTTGCCCCTCTGTGCATTATCGAACATAAAGGCCACTGACCATTGGTCTGTGAGGAGGGTGAACCTCCTGCCAGCCAGATAGTGCCTCCAGTATCGCACAGCTTCGACTATGGCCTGTGCCTCCTTTTCTACCGAGGAATGGCGGAGTTCGGAAGCGTGGAGGGTCCGGGAGAAAAAGGCCACGGGTCTGCCCGCTTGGTTCAGGGTGGCCGCCAGAGCTACATCGGACGCGTCGCTCTCGACCTGGAATGGAAGGGACTCGTCGATAGCCGCATCGTGGCCTTTGCAATGTCTGCTTTGATGCGGCTAAAGGCCTGGCGGGCCACCATCGACAGAGGAAACGTGTTGGATTGGATGAGGGGGCGGGCTTTGTCGGCGTAGTTCGGGACCCACTGGGCATATTAAGAAAAGAAGCCCAGGCAGCGTTTGAGGGCTTTGAGGGAGTTGGGGAGAGGGAGTTCCATTAGGGGGCGCATGCGTTCGGGATCGGGGCCTATCACTCCGTTACGCACTACGTAGCCGAGAATGGCTAGACGGTCGGTGCTAAACACGCACTTATCCTTATTTTATGTGAGGTTAAGGAGTTTTGCGGTACGGAGGAACTTTTGGAGGTTGGTGTCATGGTCCTGCTGGTCGTGGCCGCAGATGGTGACATTGTCGAGTTACAGGAAGGTTGCCCGTAAACCGTATTGGTCAACCATTCGGTCCATCTCCCGTTCGAAGACCGAGACCCCATTTGTGACACCGAATGGAACCCTTTGAAAGCCTCGAACGTAGTGTACATTCGGTCACTCGTGCGGATGGGCAGCTGGTGATAGGCGGACTTAAGATCCACTGTGGAGAAGACTTTGTACTTCACGATCCTGTTAACCAGGTCGGAGATACGGGGGAGAAGATACGCGTCCAGCCGCGTAAACCTGTTGATGGTCTGACTGTAGTCAATGAACATCCGGTTTTTATCCCCAGTCCTAACCACTAGCAGTTGGGCTCACCAGGGACTGTTGCTGGCCTCAATGACTCCTTGCTTCTGCAGCCTCTGGACCTCGGACCTGATGAAGGTCCGGTCGTGGGCACTATATCGTCTGCTCCTAGTGGCGACGGGTTTGCAATCCGGGGTGAGGTTCGCAAACAAAGAAGGGGGGTCCACTTTGAGGGACGCGAGGCTGCAAACAGTAAGGGGGGGAATAGGGCCGCCAAATTTGAAGGTCAAGCTCTGCAGGTTGCACTGGAAATCCAGTCCTAAAAGTGCCGGTGCGCAGAGACGGGGAAGGACGAGGAGTTTGTAATTTTAAAAAACCCTCCCCTGGACCGTAAGGTCCGCTACGCAGCACCCGGTGATTTGGACGGAGTGCGAACCTGAAGCCAGAGCGATTTTGTGCTTAACCGGGTGAACGGGGAGCGCGCAGCGTCTTACCGTGTCAGGGTGGACAAAACTCTCTGTGCTCCCGGAGTCTAGTAGGCAGCTCATCTGGTGTCCGTTTAGGAGGATTTGCGTAGTCGCCGTGGAGAGCGTGCAGGGCCGCGATTGGTCCAGTGTCACTGCAGCGAGTCGTGGCAGGAGCTCCGAGTTGTCTTCTCCCATGGAGTATTCACTGGTGGGGTCCTCCGTGCCGACCCAAGATGGCGGCGCCCGCGGCCACACGTGGAGTCGGGGTCCCAAAATGGCGGCACCTGGGGCTCGCACGTGGAGTCAGGGCCCCAAAATGGCGGCACCCGGGGCTCGCACGTGGAGTTGGGACCCAAAAATGGCGGCGCCCGGGGCCCGCACGTGGAGTCGGGGCCCCAAAATGGCAGCACCCGGGGCCCTCACGTGGCATCAGGGCCCCAAAATGGCGGCGTCCGTGGGCCACTCGTGGTGGCTGGGAGCGGGGGGGGGGGGGGGAGGTCTGCGGGCCACCTGGGGCCTGGGTAAGCGTGGGGGGCGATCCGCGGTCGCTGCACGGAACAGCAGCGACCGACTTTGACTGGCAGACCATGGAGTAGTGGCCCTTTTTAGGACAGCGCGGGCGTGGGTGCTTGGCCTGGCCACAGAAATAACAGCGGGACCCCGTAGCCTTATCGGGGCGTCCCGCAGCGCAGGCCTGGGGGGGTCGGAATCGGCGGGGGTGAGGGGAGTTGCGTGCCATGTTGCCCAAGGGCGGCCAGGGGCATATGTGCGGGCGTTTCAGTCGGCAACATCCAGGGAGGATGCGAGGGTCTGAGCCTCAACGAGGCTCAAAGTGTCCTTTTCTAGGAGCCGCTGGCGTATCTGAGGGGATTGCATGCCCGCGACAAAGGCATCCCTGATTAGCAGTTCAGTGTGCTCCGCCGCGGTAACTTGCGGGCAGGCGCAATTTCTCCCCAGGACAATGAGGGCCCGATAAAACTCGTCAAGGGACTCACCGGGGAATTGCTGCCTTGTTGCCAGGAGGTGCCGCGCGTAGACTTGGTTTACTGGCCTGAGAAAATGTCCTTTTAGGAGATCCATGGCTGCGTCATAGTCCTGTTCATCCTCTATCATCGAGTAAACGGCGGTGCCCAGGCACGAGTGGAGGATGTGGAGTTTCTGCTCCTTTGTTGGTTGATTGTCTGTAGTGGTGAGGTAGCTGTTGAAGTACGCCAGCCAATGTTTAAAAGTTGCTGATGCGTTTGTAGCATGCGGGCAGATGCGGAGGCAGTCTGGCTTGATCCGTAGCTCCATTTCAAAATTCGAGTTCATTAAATTGATGTACCATCAATTGGACTCGAGTCGTGAAGAAGTTCCAAATATCAGGCTTTAATGAACTAGTTGTGTGCCTGGCAGTTGACTTTCAGAGGAAGGCCGACTGCCGGCTGCGACAGGTTCTTATACCCCGCCTCGTAGGAGGGGCCACCGGCCTCTCGGCCAATCGGTGAGCAGTAACATGACTAGCCTCAGCCAATTGGCAGAGAGACACATGACCTGCCTGAGCCAATGGGCAGCGAGTCCTCTGCACCAATGTCAGCACTACTCTGAGGTACCGTAAACCTCCTAGTCATACCACCACACCCTACTCAGTCAAATGCTGCCTTGATGTCAAGGGCAGTCACTCTCACCTCACTTCTGGCATTCAGCTCTTTTGTCCATGTTTGAACCAAGGCTGTAATTTGGTCAAGAGCTGAGTGACCCAAACTGAGCATCTGTGAGCAGGTTACTGCTGAGTAGGTGCTGCTTGATAGCACTGTTGATGACTCTTTCCATCACTTTGCTGCTGATGGAGTGTAAGCTGATAGGGCGGTAATTGGCTTGGTTGGATTTGTCGTGTTTCTTGTATACAGGACACACCTGGGCAATTTTCCACATTGCTGGGTAGATGATAGTGTTGCATCTGTATCCTTGGCTAGGGGTGCGGTCTTTTCTGGAGCACGAGTCTTCAGTACTGTTGCCGGGATATTATCAGGGCCCATAGCCTTTGCAGTATCCAGTGATTTCAACCGTGTCTTCATATCATGTGGAGTGAATCGTATTGGCTGAAGACTGATATCTGTGATGGTGGGGACCTTTGGAGGAGACGGAGATCGATCATCCACTCGGCTGAAGCCTGTTGCAAATGCCTGAGCCTTGTTATTTGCACATATGTGCTGGGCTCCTCCATTATTGAGGATGGGGATATTGTGGAGCCTCCTGCTCCAGTGAGTTGTTTAATTGTCCACCACCATTCATGGCTGGATGTGGCAAGACTACAGAGCTTAGATCTGATGTGTTTGTTGTGCAATCGCTTAGCTCTGTCTATTACATGCTGCTATGCTTTTTTGTGCACAAGTAGTTCTATGTTGTAGCTTTACCAAGTTGACACCTAATTTTTCGATATGTCTGATATTGCTCCTGGCATGTTCTCCTGCACTCTTCATTGGACCAGGGTTGATCCCCTGGCTTGGTTGTAATGGTATAGCAGGGGGATATGCCTGGCCATGAGGTTTCAGATTGTGGTTGATTACAATTCTGCTGCTGCTGAGGCCCACAGCACCTCATGGATGTCCAGTCTTGAGTTGCTAGATCTGTTTGAACTCTATCCCATTTAGCATGGTGGTAGTGCCTCACAACACGATGGAGGGTATCCTCAATGTGAAGATGGGACTTCATTTCCACAAGGACTATGCGGTGGTCACTTCTACCAATACTATCATTGACAGGTTCATTTGTAGCAGGCAGATTGGTGAGGAGGAGGTAAGTATGTTTTTCCCTCTTGTTGGTTCCCTCACCACCTGCTGCAGTCCCAGTCTGGCGGCTATGTCCTTCAGGACCCGGCCAGCTCAGTCTGTGGTGGTACTACCGAGCCACTCTTGATGATGGGCATTGAAGTCCCCCACCCACAACATATTCTGCGCCCTGAAGGGAAAGAGGTTAGAGAGAGAGTTGAGAGATATTTTGATGGATAAAAGGAAGATAAGTTAGTCGAAAGGAAGACCAGCACCAGGGTCCATTGTATATATCAGAGGATCCTGAGGTGAACCAAGCCCCATAGGTTCCATTTCAGGGAACTAAGTGTTGGTGTGTGATAAAAAGGAGGCAGAGCTAATTTAGGCCATTCCAGGTATATGTGGTAGGAAAATTTAACTTGATGTAATAGTCTGTAATTAAGATTGAAATTACCACCTATCTAAATAAAAGGAAAATCGTTTGAAGGAGCCAGCATAGATTTTAAACAGGGCAAATATTCTGAATCCTTGCTCACATTTCATCCAAGATGGTGAAATAAGATTCTATAGGAATCTTTGATCTCCGTTTAAATTGTTGTATGGAATACATAAAAGGGTGGATTAGGCGGATTGAATTTGATGGGCCAAATTGCCTTTTTCCCATTCCATCTTTTTGTGCGCCTAGTAATAATAATTTAATAAGAGAAAAGATGTAAACATTTAATATGAAAAATAAAACCTGTCTGGTACTTTGAACTTTTAAACAGGACGAGACTGAACTCCTACCACCATTATTGTACTTTTGGAGAAGATGAGACAAAAACCATGAAGCATTAATACTTTTCCATTTCTGATGGCACTTTCATTCTTATTAAGAACTAAACCAAAAAAAGTGTAATTTCACTTCATTGCTCTGTATAGCTGTATAGCAACATTCCCATGGGCACATGACACACCTGACTCATTTGGTCCCGATTGCTCAGAGATTTAGTTAGCCAACAGGTTTAACAAGGTCAGTTTACAACCATCGCTAAACATCAGCCAGTTCAGAGAGCAAAATGTAAAATCATTACTACTCTATATTTTAAGCTTTGTGATGAATGTAAGAAATTGTTATGTTTTATATTTCTTGCACTAATGTTATTAAAAAACTTGGGTTTACGATGCATACAGCCAGTATGTCTGCTAAAGCTATGAGAAAGGGGTCCTAAAAGTGAGGTAATCCTTGATTTTAAAAGGATGTGATCTGTTGATAAACTTGTGATGCATTTAATTATTTACAGATAGGTGGCTACTGGAAACATTTTTTCACTTGCAGGTCCCTGCGATGTAGATAATTTATGAGAGATATTTCCTAATCAGCGATCGGACGGAGAATTCCTTTTGACACCGCAATTGGGGGCGGCGGCAGTTTGACGCAGGTTTTGTACGCTCTGCCCACTCTCTGGGACATGTGGTCTCAGCAGTCGGAAATCCTGCGTGGCGGTAGTCGGGCGTGAGCCAGTCTGCAGGCCGGGGGAGCTTCCGCGAGGGCTGGGGGGACTGGTGGGAGGTGGCTAGGGGGTCACTATCTGGCAGGGTGGGTCTGCTCACAACCGGCACCATGTTTTACGGTGCGACCGCTGCAGGTCATCGCCTGCGGCCTCGGACCCGGCCATTCTCCAGCCATTTATATTGTGGGAGCCGGGAATTTTACATGGCGTCGCTGCTAGCCCCACACCGGCCGCAGGATTGGTGAGGGGGCGGCACCGGTTTTTTGTCACAGATGATGTAATTAAAGCCAAGAGCAGGTCTGTCTGTAGTTTCAGCTTGCCATAGGATTTTATTCTGCCAAGGAATATCTTTCAGTTTGCTTCTGAAGGATTCTCTCCAAGGGCTCTGCACAGAGAAATGCAAGTAAATCTGATTGTAACTTTATTTATAATTGATATCTGAACTATATTGGTTTGTGGGCAGCATGGTAGTGCAGTGGTTAGCACTGCTGTCTCACGGCTCCGAGGTCTCAGGTCCGATACCTGCTCTGGATCACTGTCCATGTGGAGTTTGCACATTCTCCCAGTGATTTGCGTGGGTTTTGCCCCCACACCCCAACGATGTGCAGGGTGTGGGGGCAAGGAAGCCAGGGAAGAGATTGCTGAGCCTTTGGCGTTGATTTTTATGTCATCATTGGCTACAGGAATAGTGCCAGAGGACTGGAGGATAGCAAATGTGGTCCCTTTGTTCAAGAAGGGGAGTAGAGATAACCCCGGTAACTATAGGCCGGTGAGCCTCACGTCTGTTGTGGGTAAAGTCTTGGAGAGGATTATAAGAGATACGATTTATAATCATCTAGATAGGAATAATATGATTAGGGATAGTCAGCATGGTTTTGTGAAGGGTAGGTCATGCCTCACAAACCTTATCGAGTTCTTTGAGAAGGTAACTGAACAGGTAGACGAGGGTAGAGCAGTTGATGTGGTGTATATGGATTTCAGTAAAGCGTTTGATAAGGTTCCCCACGGTCGGTTATTGCAGAAAATACGGAGGCTGGGGATTGAGGGTGATTTAGAGATGTGGATCAGAAATTGGCTAGTTGAAAGAAGACAGAGGGTGGTGGTTGATGGCAAATGTTCAGAATGGAGTTCAGTTACGAGTGGCGTACCACAAGGATCTGTTCTGGGGCCGTTGCTGTTTGTCATTTTTATAAATGACCTAGAGGAGGGCACAGAAGGTTGGGTGAGTAAATCTGCAGACGACACTAAAGTCGGTGGAGTTGTAGACAGTGTGGAAGGATGTTGCAGGTTACAGAGGGACATAGATAAGCTGCAGAGCTTGGCTGAGAGGTGGCAAATGGAGTTTAATGTAGAGAAGTGTGAGGTGATTCACTTTGAAAAGAATAACAGGAATGCGGAATATTTGGCTAATGGTAAAATTCTTGGCAGTGTGGATGAGCAGAGGGATCTCGGTGTCCATGTACATAGATCCCTGAAAGTTGCCACCCAGGTTGATAGGGTTGTGAAGAAGGCCTATGGTGTGTTGGTCTTTATTGGTAGAGGGATTGAGTTCCGGAGCCATGAGGTCATGTTGCAGCTGTACAAAACTCTGGTACGGCCGCATTTGGAGTATTGCGTACAGTTCTGGTCGCCTCATTATAGGAAGGACGTGGAAGCTTTGGAACGGGTGCAGAGGAGATTTACCAGGATGTTGCCTGGTATGGAGGGAAAATCTTATGAGGAAAGGCTGATGGACTTGATGTTGTTTTCATTAGAGAGAAGAAGGTTAAGAGGTGACTTAATAGAGGCATACAAAATGATCAGAGGGTTAGATAGGGTGGACAGTGAGCCTTCTCCCGCAGATGGAGGTGGCTAGCACGAGGGGACATAGCCTTAAATTGAGGGGTAATAGATATAGGACAGACGTCAGAGGTAGGTTTTTTACGCAAAGAGTGGTGAGGCCGTGGAATGCCCTACCTGCAACAGTAGTGAACTCGCCAACATTGAGGGCATTTAAAAGTTTATTGGATAAGCATATGGATGATAATGGCATAGTGTAGGTTAAATGGCCTTTAGTTTTTGACTTCCCATGTCGGTGCAACATCGTGCGCCGAAGGGCCTGTACTGCGCTGCATCGTTCTATGTTCTATGTAGGTGGATTGGCCACACTAAATTGTCCCTTAATTGGAAAAAATTATTGGGTACTTTAAATTTATTTAAAAAGAACTATATTGATTTGCTTAATTGGAATATATAGCAGCAGGTGTACGAAGTAAGTTAAAGTTTTTTACTTTTGCTTAAGAACCGTTGTAACTGTTATCTACAAATCTATTTCTTTGTTGCTCATGTGGATCATTCTGTGTTTAATTTTTGTTTTAACATAAAATATACCTAGGGCGGCGTGTTGGCGCAGTGGTTAACAGTGCTGTCTGACGGCTCCAAGGGCCTGGATTCGCTCCCGGTCCCGGGTCACTGTCCGTGTGGGGTTTGCACCTTCTCCCAGTGTCTGCGTGGGTATCACCCCCACAACTCAAAGATGTGCAGGGTAGGTGGATAGGCCATGTTAAATGCCCATTAATTGGGAAAAAAAGAATTGGGCACTTTAAATTTATTTTAAAAACATAAAATCTCCCTATTGGTCAGTGTTATCACTCCTATGGTGCAGTCACCTGTCCTCACAGTTTTACAAATTGCAAATAGTTGGGTTCTCATCTGGGATCCTAACAGGCACAATATCGTCTTACCTATCAGTTTGCGAACAGAGTTATCCGATCTAGATATTGCCTGGATTTGGCCTTTAACACTGTCTCTTTCTCAGGAGGTAACAGTGAGAAACCATGTTGCGATAAGCAGTTATTTACTTCCACACAGATCTGCTCACTCATACTGACCATAGACTCAGCAAGGTTAAAGGAGCTGTAAATGCAAAAAAGATTGATAATAAAGCATTAATATCAATTTACCACTGAATTGTTTTGATCTTTCATACATTAGAAATAACTTGCAAAATACAATGCATTTAATTTATTCAGAGAAGATAAATATTCTCAATACTAGTTACAGTTTCTGGTAGGTCAATGTTCTTAATATTGCCATATTTAATTCTAACTGATAGCACAATAGGGAGAAGAGAGAGGGGTAGGGGGAGAGGAAGGGAGCGGGACAGAGAAGGAGCATGTCAGAGAGAGAGATAGAAAGAGCAGGACAGAGAGGAATAGGGAGGAGGAAGAGGAGAAAGGTGTAGGGGAAGAGAGAAAAGGGGAGGGGGGAAGAGAGAAAAGGGAAGGGGGAAGAGAGGAAAGGGGAGGAAGAGAGGAAAGGGAACAGGAAGAGATAAAAAGGGAGAGGGAAGAGAGGAAAGGGGAGAGAAAGAGAGGGAAAGGGGAGAAGAAGAGAGGAAAAGGGGAAGGGAAGAGAGGAAAGGGGAAGAGAAAGAGGAAAGGGGAAGGGAAGAGAGGAAAAGGGGAAGGGAAGAGAGGAAAAGGGGAAGGGAAGAGAGGAAAGGAGGAGGAGAGGGTAATGGGGAAGGGGAGGGGGAAGGGG